>NC_052397.1:10179594-10448944 GCF_009389715.1 Phoenix dactylifera
GGGCAAAATATAGGTACTCCTTATGTTGATTAGTAGGTGTGTAAAACACAGCTTAGACACAGAAATGATAAATTAAAATAAGAAAGGGAAGAGATCCGGGAACCATAGCTAAAATATTAAAAAAAATAAGAGCTTGTTCAACAATACCTTTACTTGACATTTTCTATTTTTAGAAATATCAGGTCACGAGGCAACATTCTGCAAACTTGTTAAAACATTTGCAAAATTTCAATAATAGAAAATTTTCGTTTCCTAGTATTTTATGTTTTCTGTTTGCAAAGCTAGCACTGCTTAAGCTGCTGCCACCACAAATATTAATCCACCACAAATCAGCAACACCACCATTGTCGCTCAGCCCTATCATTACCACTGCCAATCTACCACCACCAGCCAGAGAACACCTCATCTATTGTGATTTTCATCGCCCAAACACAGAGACCACCAGTATCACCATCCAAAACCACAACCATAATTAGCACATTTTCCCAGTTTCATGCTGCTTTCCTTAATAATCTATTTAGTTACATGAAACAAGTTCATAACCTTGAGGTTTCAGCCCAGCAAATTTCATCAGTGTCATTCCTGTAGCGTCTTCCCTTTTTTGACAGTACCAGTTAGATTTTTTGCTAAAACTCAGCAGCAATTAGTTGAAATGGGACAGAACATACACGTATTCCAAAGGTAACTATCCACAAATCAATTTTCTTTCAAATTCACTTATCAACTTTATGGTATTAGATCAGATATCTAACAAGAACTTTCCTCGTAAACTAATAATATAGCAAAGATAATGCTTCTTCTAGAGGTGAATAAATTTAAGAAAGGTACATTGAAACGTAAAACAGAAGAAAAGATTTTTTTTTTTTAATTAATCACAATAGCCAAACATCAGAAACCCATTTGGATATTGATACATGCATAAAAAGGGAAAAAGACTAATTTTTCGAACAAGAGAGGCTGATGAACCTACACTAGTAACAGATTAAAATATAGTATGCTGTAACTAACCCGTATTTGTTTTATGTTCTTAAGCTCCTCTGCACCATATTGCTGGATATCCTCCTGTAGATATCGTCAAAAAAAGAAAAAAAGAGATTTCATGAAAAATACTGTTAATATATAATTAAGATGTGGAAATATTTTTCATTGATGGGAAAAGTAGTAAAATGATCAAGATCCAAGAACTTTAAATTATAACATGAAAGGAATTTTTCTCTTCAAGATAAATGTGCAAACTTTAATTGGCAAGGTGATGAAAAAAACCCATCTCCATTAGGTTACATAATAGCCGATGGTTAAATCTAACATGAGAAGTTAAGAACTAACCTCCTTTTGCTCCATGCTGTGCTTCTCACAATAAGCTTTGTGCTGTGACCTGCCACCAATTGTGCTCACATTCATGTAAAAACCAGCATCCCGGGCACAGGAAGGGTGAAAAGTGGTTTGGCAGTGTCCATAGCTGCACTGCATGGAACAAAAGGAACGGTTAATTCAGCCTAAAAGTTTCTAAGCAGTTTACTTGCACCCTCCATCAGAATAGCAGAAATAGAGAAAAATAGCAATAAACCTTTAAGCATGCACCAACATTCTGATGGCAGATACAGCATGAGTCAGCTCCTTTTGAAATGGTATCCTGACATACAATGCATATGGTAATTACTGCCACATGAAGATATTCAAAATCTAATACAAAGCAGTAAAGATACAAAAAATCTAATACAAAGCAGTAAAGATGTAAAAACCATCATGATAACTCAAGGGTTTCATTGTAAAATTCTTAACATAGACAAACAAAGCTCTTCAAAGTAAACAGGGAATATTTAAAAAATGAATAGACAGTGACAGACATATATTACCATTCCTTCTACCAGATTATCTTGAGCCCGTCTGAACCGTGACTCCAACAGCCACTATAACAACAAAGATTATAAGAAAAGGAATTTATTGGACTAAAGGACACAGGAAGATACGGTGTAATGAGAATGGGCGTGAAAGAAAAAATAATTTACCTCAGCACAAAAGGCATGAACCCATTGCCCATCTGATGATTTTCTGAAAGCACCAGTGGCACCACCACACAGACCACAACAAGTGATAATGCAGAATCTATCCCAACCATCTGTTTGATTTCTAGGGCTCCTAGGATGCAAGGACATCTCCTCACAAAGCTCACATTTCCAGGAGCCAATCGGATTTTTAAGCCTATGATAACAATCCAAATGAACAGCAACCTGCCACGCACATCAGAATTAAAACTAGATGAGCAAAATAAGAACAAGAAAGAGGCATGCACAATCATGGCCAATACCTTGCAGCTGGAACAGACAAAAATCCTGTTCAACACTGTCTCAGTTCTCATGCAGATGTCACAGGAAAGTGCATTTTCTTTAGCAAAATCTGGCATCTGGAAAATCCCAGAATGCTTATCTGGTGACACTTTCGCAACAGCTGATCTCGAGGATTCCTTTGTCCGTGGCACCAATGGTAAGTGTAGTCCAGCTCTCCCAGAGACACCACTGACTCTTAGAGGACTCTGTTGACAAGGAAATTAACAATTGCTAATGTATTATCTTAGATGTACTTACACGGCACCAACCAACAAGACAATGAAAGCTTGAACCTCTTGATTAGTAGAGATGATCCCCTCATTTGCATCTTTCCTTAGTGATGAATTCCTTGAAGAAGCTGCAACCGCAGCAGCAGCAGCCTCCAGTACAGCCTGAGCTTCTTTATGCCTTCTCTCTTTCCTTCCACGTTTCTTTGCTTCCCTAACTTCGCGAAGGAACTGGTTGACAAGAATTAGGTTCCATTTACGTCTATACACAGCATCCAGCTCTTGAGGCAGATTTTGGACTACCTTAAAAATTAGATCATCTGTAACATGAAATATTAACCAATATTCATCATGAGGGCTTATAACATATAAAGATAAAATTCAGTGCAGAGAAAAGATACAATATTACTATCAATATATACTTCGAAACAACCAATATCTAAAAGCCAGACTTCCTCTTTTGAGTTAATGAATTTTCTTTCACTCTAGTGCCATCTACACTGCTTGATACATGCTTAGATGAGAGAAATTTCTATAAAAAGATAAAAGCAAGGAGCTTGACCAAATCTATGCTTGACCGCAACAGCACTATCAAGTAGCCTAGCCTGTAAGTATAACAGTTCGCCCTCCACTTCATCTTCAGGGGTCAGTTCTAAGATCCCCATCATTTTGGCTTTTGAAAGCTGATCCATTTTTGCCACATCCGATGTATGACTCGTATTAGTGAGGGATGAAGATAAAGGTTGCTGATTACAGCAAGGATGAGCAACGATATTTGCTTCTGTAGAAATACAGAAATTTTTTGTTTCTCATTATGGTCTGCTAAACAACAATGATGCTTAGAATAATGAGGCATTAAAGAAGATAGTAAAATAACAATCATGTCCTTCATAGTAATGAGGATTTACCAGGAACTTTTTGAATAACATGGTTCTGCGCTTGTAACAACTTTTTGATGAATGGATGAACATGGGACGTGGAACATGATTCATCAAATCTGCATCACAACAAGAATATACAGATTTTAAAAATAAAATATCAAATATCTTAGTGCTTAAATGCCAACCACGTAAAATTGTAAATATATCACAAGCATCACTAGCACCATAGCAGAAAAGCATTCCAACAGTTATTTGCAAATCTCACTTGTTATCAGGTTTAGCAAAATCCATCACATCAACATTACAGTCAGGATGCTCCCAGCAACTTTTCTCCAATGCATTGGGCAAAACATCATTAGCCTCGTCAACTTGATGGATACCAGAATGAAAAGAGGACACCCCATCCACTGTAGTCTGATTCTCATGCGGTGCCTCAGACAGGCAATTGCTTTCCATTTTGACTGGATTTCCTGTCCATAGCATACTGTTAGAATCAAAAGTCCCCAAATAGAATTGACAAATGCTTGATTGAAACCACACAAAAGGTATAAGCCTAGATGATTCACCCAACATAAAATTGAACTTAAGAAAACAGCATCTAATTTTAAATGCAAACTTTACCCTACATAGAGTAGCTTCACCCTACATAGGGTCAGCTTTACAAAAACCAATTGAAGTTAAGGATTTAAAACAGTAGCTTTCAACCTATCAAGAACTCATTTGAATTGGTGATTTGTTCTTAAGTAAACCTTGGGCAAAAGAGAGCTGAGCCATAGAAACCTTGAAGACAAGTAGCAGAAAGTGAAACAAACCTCACTGCTTATACATTTTAAGCTCATGCAAAGAGGGGAGCACCATCAAAGACTAAACTAGAATTGGAAATATAGTCCAGACCAAGAGGAACGAGGTAATTGTTTACTAAAGTTCAATATTTACACACTTGGAAACCGTTTAGCCAGATGATGCTATAAATCATTTATGCCATGATTTATCTAAAGTCATTTATATAATGACCACTGTAACCTCTGTAGACATGGCTAGCCATGTACAGCACATCCTTACATATAAGCTCCCAATTACAAGATTCATTAATGCATAATCCATCTCTAGGCAACATTATGTTCCAATCTTCCCTACAGAAAGCTGCTTAAACCAATGTTGATTTGGAAAGGAAGTATTAAAAAAGGAGGGCCTAATGCACGAGGGTCCTGCCACTATAGGATCTGAGGAGGGTCAAATTTAGGCAGCCTTACCCTGTGTGTGGAGAAGCTATGTAAGTGTTTTGAAACCATGAAACTCAGGTCATAATGGAACAACTGTTACACCAAGGCTTGCTCTATTGTAAAGGAAGCAGTACTAAGTGTCATATACCAGAAGCAGACACCATGAAACCTTACTTAAAAAGCTACCAGTTTAATGCCATGCCATAAATATAAGCTAACAGATTTTGGCATGTATACAATGCATGATCTAAAGATTCTGGACCATATTGTATTATGATAGAATTTTATTTGCTCTACGAAACTACACCTTATAATACAAATTATACATCTTCAAAGCTGCATGCTCTTCGGTGTTAAAGTGCGAATAAGGCCCCTTTAACCCGTGTATTCCACTTCAGACCACCTCTTAGCAACTCCTTTTATCTTAAAGACAAATGGGCAGTTTAAAAAGCAAGCAGAGCTACTTTTTCCATTTAACTTGGAGTAAACTATTTCACCTTATAGGATGGATTTGCTTACTTCTGACTATGGTAGCTCGGAAGTAAGTTAAGCCATTTACTCCAGGCTAACTCACTCCACACCAAAAAGGGCCCAAGGAACCAGAAATTGTACTAACTAAATGCCAGCTACTTTATTTTTTTATTAAGAGATATATAAATGGCTTTCTAACATAGTATATGTATAAATAGATGAAGCAGGAGGCTAAGCTAAATGGGATCCAAACTCAAATGCTAAATGCATATGGTCATTCATATAACAAAATCATGTACTGTTGCCGTACCAAAAACACATCAACTTCACTGCCAATGCAGTATCAATTTACTGTTCTTTCTGTCAATTATGCAGTATGCAAATAAATGGATGAAAAAAATATGCAGGAGACTAAGTGAAATGGATGTAAACTCAAATGCATGACCACCAAAGCAAATGGTCATTCATATGACAAAATCATATAACATTGCTGTACCAACAATAAACCAATTGTACTAGCAATGCAATATCAATTTACTATTCTTTCTATCAATTCTGACTATGATCAAAACCATTATAAAATCAAACTAGTGCACACTTGGAATTTTTTTATCCTTGCATAATGCATGTCCACCTATCAGAAATGGTCTACACTGAAGTTTCTATCATTGCCCCATTGATTAAATAAAAAACAAAGTTGCATCGACAAGACTTAGTTAACAAAATCAGAATTTGAAGCAGGTGCAGGTGTGAAGCAATTTTTGTAGAAATATCTGATGTAATAAAGCCCTAAGCAAGAAAGTGAAAATTTGAATTTCTTAGGAGTTTCTAAAGCATGTGAGTAACTCATGGATTTGACATGCTATTTTTAATATCTCTATATGTGTTGACCCTTTTGGTCGCTTGGACATGTCACCATAGACCCTGCTTTGGGGCGTCCTGCTAAGTCAACAAAGCATGTCCAACATTCGGCACTCTTTTTGAGGTGTCATGTAAGGAACTTTTAGTTCTAATTGCGGGAGACTTTAAGTGAAGTGTCCTTATGTTTTTAAATAAATTTATCAAGATTATATGGACATTTTAAGCAAAATGTTTTTAGATAAAGTTATCAAGATTTTATGGAAATTTTAAGCAAAGGGTTATTATGCTTTTAGAATGAAATTATCCCAATTTTAAGAACATTTTAAGTGAGATGACATTGTGTTCTAAATGTGAATGTATCATAATTAATTATCAACTGAGCATCGTGATACATCTTAAGTAACTTCAAATGAACCTAATGAATAAATTAAACAACTTGCAAACTCATGGTTATTCCATTAATTTGTTTGTTAGTAGCATCTTTAAATCTCCTTCCCCATTGAAGTTTCTCTATCTTTAAATAAGCATCAAAATACACAAGTGTGCATGTGTATGCATATGCATGCTGTGGCCCCCATGCCTAGATTTTTGGAGGATGTCATGTCCAACACCTGAGGACACTTAAAGACACTTGGCAGTTATTCCATGTTTCCAGATAATCCTAATCAAGGTTAAAGTTTCTAGCTACTACTTTCAAACCTACATGGTCACAAGTTACCCAAAAATTTGGCATAAGTGCCAAACCAAATACATAGTACTCCTAAAAGCAAGTAGTGGAACTGTTTGGTCATCTATGGTGTAATGTCTGAAATGCCCACTCCTCCCTTGCAAATAGACACACTTAACTAGCATAAATAATAAAAGCAATTGATGCACTAACTCTTTCTGCCATTTATTCATATTCATTATACCATTACAAATACTTAATTTATTATAAATAGATATCAATGCTAATAAAAATACGATGTTTATAATATAAACATACGCACACACATGCATATATCTATATAGATCAAGGTCTACTGTGCCGGTACCGGGCACTGTACCGGTTAGCCGGCGGCACGAGTCGGTATGGGCCGTGTCGGGCCCGTACCGAGATAGAAAACCAACCAGAGCCGGAGAAGGAGAAGAAAAAGAGAGAGCGAGCAGGGGAGGGAGGGAGAAAGAGCACTCTTGCATACAACATTAACCACTAGACTGCAACATTAAATAAAAACAACAAAAAATTTTCTAGCTACATGGATGCACTCTCGCACCTCTTATCCTTTTTTACATTTAACTTTTGCACATCAAACTTTCAAATGCATTTAATTCTGATAATTGTATCTCAATAGTTTGCAACTTTTGAACTTCTTTGTTCATTGTGATGCCTCCAAGGAACTTTTATATATTCCCTCTTATATTTTATTGACCATGTGTGTCCCACAAAGCCACAGGCAAGCAGAACCAGATCCCCTCTCCATCATGCTTGAAACACCAAACCAATGAGACTCAAAAATACTCATAATTATTGAGTGAGATCATTGCATCCCCCTCAACTTCGCACTCTCTCCTCGAACTCCTAAGTCTTGCATCTCCCATCCTCCTCGTGGGTGCTTCTCTAGCTTTGACCCAGCACTTGGTGATCAAAGAGGTATTCAGATGATCAGACGAATATTTGAGAGATTTTTTGATCCTTCACTACAAATATTAGTTATTTCAATTCTTATTTAGTTGTTAATCAAAGTATTTTCTACTTTTTTCCTTAAATGTATTATGTTGCTTGTTTGAGGCATAGAAGCACAAGGTTGATGCTAATGGAGGGAGATCTTCAAGTGATGGCCAAGTATTGTCGCTAACGATCTCCGAATCGCTAATGTGGGTGGTGCCCATCGATCTGCAAGAGAACGAAAAGGTCAAAGAACTCGTTGGAGCTTTTCTCCCGCTGGGCTCTCCAATGCTTAAGTGAGGATGAGTGTTTTGGAGTGGGAACAAAGGAGAAATCAGAGAGACAGAATATCGTTCAGCTAGGGTTTTAGCCGATTACCTTTCATAGAGAGTCTCTGGATCTATTTATAGCTAAGGGATACGAGATCCTTAGAGACCGCATTCCAACTCAGCTAAAACCATTTCATGGAGGGTCTTTGGATCTATTTATAGCTAAGAATATTGTCTTCTTTGTCTTCCCTTTTCGTTAGGTCATCCCCTCTACAGCCTGCACCCATAAGAAGTAGGGAGGATGAGTTGGGGAGAGTTAGTCTCTCCAAGGCCGACCTCAACAAGATTTGGAGGACTTACAACATCCCTACCTTAGTGAGACTTAGATTGCCTTCCCTTGACAAGGGGGTCTTCGAGCAGAGGGCATACCATCTGCTGCCGTATGAGGACACCCTTAAGGAAGGGTTTAGAATCCCTATACGGCCATTTATTGTGGAGTTGCTAGGTTCTTAAGGTCTAGCCCCCACATAGCTCGTCCCTAACTGTTGGGGGACGATTGTGGGTTTCAATTGTTCCTTTTCTTTCCATAGTTGTAGGCTTAGTGTAGATATTTTTAGATCTCTTTTTAGTTTGAAAAAGCACCCCGCTGAGGCTGGGTGATGGTACCAGACTTCAAGGAAAGGTGTCAAATTTTTACCTGATAATCCTTCATCCATCCATGGATGGGAGGACCGATTTTTTATGGCCATTTCTCCTTTTAGCCTATGGTCTGTTTCAACTAGTTAAAGATCCATGATCGGCAAGCCCGACAAGATGTGCGTATTGGAGTGCTGGGAGGAGAAAACTATCAAGACTGTGGACCAACTGAGGGTGTTAAGGCCCGAGCAACTCTTTTCAACAAAGCTGGCTTCGCTAACCTTGGTCTTCAGGTAAACCACCATCAGTCTAATTTTTCACTTTATTTAGCTTCTTACCTCGGATTGTGATATCTTACCAAGCTGAATTTTGTTGCAAAGATCAAGATGACCCCACAAAGGGAGACTTTGATGAAGGTTGCCCATGAGGCCAGGAAGAGAGCGGCGGAAGGCACCTTGGCCAAGCCTTCTTTTAAGGACTACAGCTGCTTCCTCCTGCACCTCAAGAGGAGCGACGACCTGAACCACATCATGCTCAACTACAAGATGTCCAAGTTCAGGTGGTCCACCGCCCGCAAGGAGAGCATGTCAAATTCTTTTGATGCCAACCTTGTCTACCGACTAAGGGTTGACCCCCGAGCTCAAAGTCTGGGGGTGTCGGCAGGTGAGGCTTCTAGGTCCAAGGCTCGCCGTGAAGAGGCTTGCTACAAAAGGGCCTCGGGATCTCAAGAGTCTAGCCAAGGTCCGAGGTCTAAGCTCCAAGGTGCCAAAGCCAAGCTCGAGGGCCTTGAAGGCCAAGTGGATCAACTTGGCGGCCGAAGGGTCTATCTTATCTGATGCTAAGATGGTTGGCACCATCTGTCAGATCAGCTTTGTGTCTGGGACCAAGCCAAGCTATGGGAGATGAAGATACCTCAGCCAAGGATCTTCACAACTCATGCGTCTATGGTGGTAAGTGCTGATCCCCTTTGTTTTTCTATTGCCTGAGTGACTGAGGTCGGAATAATCTGACAACATCAAGGCTCTCCAAGATCGCCTATAGAGTGTGAGCCCTCAGCAATGAGGCCTACGTCAAGACGAAGACGGTGAAGAAAGAGGCCAAGGAGGCCAATGGAGGGCCAAAGATTCCATGAAGAAGGCCGAGGCCACTACAGTAGTACAAGAGACAAAGGAATGAGGGGAAGCAGCATCAAACCCGCATCGAAGAGGCGAAGCAGGTGATGGAGAACCAGCACATTGGACGCCTTGAGAGAGTGGCCTTTTGCCTGAAGAGAAGCCTAAAGGCTGCCAAAGAGAAAATGAAGGCCCTTGAGGCCAAGATGGGCGAACAAGGCTAAGTAGGCAGTCCTCAAGTATAAGGGCTTGGGAGAGTTTGAAGACAAACTCACACGGACTAGGAGTGACTCCTACATGGTGGGTTTCATGTTCTGCCGCGAGTAGGTTAAAGTCTTTCCCCCAAGGGTCGGCTCTCAACCTCTTGGACCCCTGTCACGATCTTGAGGCGCTAAGGCAAGGGCTCTAGCAGCCCACACACACCCAAGGAGTGGCCTCTGGAGGAGCCGACTGCCACCACGGAAGGGCAGGCTGTGGTGGAGTTTGCCACCGAGAAGCCTATTGCCGAGGACCCAACTACTAAAGGACCGGTCGTTGGGGAGTCAGCTACTCAAGGAGTCCACTACACTAGTGGTGACTAAGGAGCCAGCATCAATGCCAGCTACTAAAGTGGTGGAAGTCCCTGGCGATGGAGCCATCGAAGACAAGCCATTTGCCTCCTGCACTTTCACTTATTTTTTGTTGATGTAATCTCTAGCCCTTGGACCAACCTCCTGCTTTTTGCAATAGAGATCTTTTTAATTATTAATGGAGTTAGCATTTTTTTATGCATGCATGTGCTTCGTTTTTTTTCTTTTGTTGATGAACAATTGAAAATAATTGCTGAGTAGCAGGTCTATGTAACCAAGCAAGAATACTTATATTTAGGCACATCTTTGTTCGGGTTAGTTCCTTAGCACGAGCTTGCACTAACTAAGTTTTTTAAGTCATCGTGCTTGATGAAGCTTTAAGCTTGGTCATGGTTTGAGACTTGCTTTGATCGTTGCACTTTTATTACCACCATGATGGTCATTATGCCGCCTTATGCCTTTAGGTAGGTCTTTGGTTTTGCTCGCTAGGTAATCAGGCTAAGAAGGGCCGAGATAGGTAGTCTTGCTGCACTATGGTTGATGGCTACGTTGGAGATGGATCTCCTCAAACACCAAATCCTGAGGGGGCAAAGTTGACCAAACAAGAGTGCCACTATGGTCGATGGCTACGATGGAGACGTACATCCTCAAACCCCAAACCTTGTCAAATGGTAAAGTTGGCCCGACCAAAATTTTCATCCGTGGTTAGATGGGCTACCACTTTGGTTGATGGCTACAATAGAGATGAATCTCCTTGGACCTCAAATCCTTGGGCGATGAAGTTGGTTTAACCATAGTTTTTTGCCTTAGAAGGCATAGCTCGTCGTTGATGGCTACAATGGAGATGGATCTCCTCGAACCCCAAGCCCTGAGAGTGGGCAAGTTGGCCCAACCAGAGTACCACTATAGTTGACGGTTGCGAAAGAGACATATCTCCTCAAACTACAAACTCTTAATAGTGGCAAAGTTGGCTCAACCATAGTTTTCGGCCATGCGTAGCTGGATCACCACTCTAGTTTATGCTGAGATTGAAACAAATCTCTTTGGACCCCAAACCCTCAAGCGGCAAAGTTGGCCCAACTAGAGCTTTGTTCTTCGGGGCAATCGTGCTACCTTGGCGATCAGTGGTTGCGAGAGTCAGACATTCCTCATTCCCCATGCTCCTTAGAGTGGCAAAGTTTGCCCAATCTTCTCCACTTCACAAAATTTTCAAACTACGAGAAATGAAAAGAATTGTTCTTTTTCTTTCATTAATGAGATGAAGTGGAGAATTTACAACTATGAAATGAGCAACAAGTTTTTAGTCATAGTAAATCCTTAGATTTCTAGAGTTCAACATTTGAGGTAGCGGTATTCCATCGAGATGCTCCAACCGGTACATTCCAAGATACACTTCCTTTGCAACTCTATAGGATCTTTCCAGTTCGGTGTAAGCTTTCCTGATCCTTCCCTTGTTGTGTTTTCTCAACACGAGATGCCTAAGTCAGAAGCGTCGCTCCTTCACCCTGGAGTTGTAGTATCTAGCCACCCTCAGCTAGTACGCAACCATGTAGATCCAAGCACATTCTTAGACTTCTTCGACGAGGTCCAGTTTAGCTCTTAGTTCTTCCTGGTTTTGCTATTCATCATAATGCTCCACCATATGAGTCAGCAACCCGATTTCTATCGGTACCACAACTTCTACCTCGAATGCAAGGTTAAAGGGTGTTCTCTAGTTGGAGTTCGGCTAGTAGTGCAATACGCCCACAGAATGCTTGAGTGCTTATTCACCTAAAGCCCCTTAGCCTCATCAAGCTGAATCTTCAAGCTCTACAAAATTGTTCTGTTCGTCACCTCGGCTTGGTTGTTGGTCTGTGGGTAGGCGATCGAGGTAAACCTATGCTCGATATCAAGTTTCTTGCAAGTCTCTGAAGTGGGTGTTGTCAAACTGTTTCCCATTACTGGACACCAACACTTGCAGAATGCCAAATTTGCAGGTGATGGACCTTCAGACAAAGTCCCCTGCATTCTTCTCTGTGATCCAAGCCAAGGGCTCCACTTCAATCCACTTAGTAAAGTAGTCGATCGCCGCAATCAAGAATTAGAAGTCTAGCGGCCAAAAAAGGACCCAGGATGTCCATGCCCTATTGAGCACAAGGCCATGGGATGCTGATAGGGGTCAACTCGGTGGCAGGCCAATATGGGATACTTGAGAATCTTTGACATCTGTCACATTTTTTGGTGAACTCAACAGCAACTTTCCTTAAGATGGGCCAAAAATAATTGTGCCTTATCACTTTGTAAACTAGTGCTCCGTCTCCCACATGATTGCCACAAATTCTTACATGTATCCCTTGCAAGACGTAGTCTGCTTCATTTGACTTGAGATACCTCGATTATGGTAAAGTACAGATCTCTTGTTGAGGCTCCCATTGAGGGTGTCCCAAGCAGTTTAAAGTTTGATCCTTCTGGCTTCTCTTTTGTTCGAAGAAGGCTTTCGTCCTAAAGGTAGCTAATCAGGGGATCCATCTAACTCGACTCATTGTCCATCTGCATCATGGATTTATTCCCTTCTTCAATGCTTCAGCTCGACTCATTGTCGAGCTGGCTAACTTTGACAACGAGTCTGCCTTGCTGTTCTCGAACCTTAGTATATGATGGATCTCGAAATGGTTCAAGACGGAGATGAGCTACCACACGTTGTCTAAATAGTGAACCATCATTTCTTCTTTGGCTTCATAATCCCCTCGAAGTTGGCTCACCACGAGCTAGAAGTAGCCATACATTCTGAGTTGATCCACCCAAAGTTCAAAGAGGGCGGGGTAACCAGGCTAAAGCAGCCTCTTGCTAGCGCTTACCCTGATGTGTCGATGTACCAAAAATACCCCAAGAGGTCCAGCAGCTGATGACAGCAGCTGATGAAGAAACACTTCATTGATTTCAAAGAAGCAAAAGAGAGGGCTTCCAGAGCTCGATAAGCCAAGACCGCCTCCATGACCAGCTTGCATTGTAAGCAACGATGCTAAGATGAATTCAAAGCAATGGGCAGAATGTAACATCCTGCTCTCACATCCAGCAGATCAAGCAAGGGGTCAGTGAGGATCAAATCGTCATATGATTCCATGTCCGAGACATCCTCCCAACGATTTGATCAAGAGATACTCGGACGAAGCAGCCACGCTACCCGATCTAGCCAGACAAGAAGGTATGGTCGACGATCGCAACGGAGCCAACCAGAGCGGGATGGGACAAGAAAAAAGCAACTAAGAAAAAGGCAAAGGCAAAGGCAAGACCCCATTGGAGAGAGTGGAGTTGTCAAATTCACATACCAGGGAGCCCTCATGCTCACGATCACATAGGAGTAGTAGTGATGATGCAACCGGTAGCCAAAAAGGAGGTCAGACCGTCATAACCCTAGGGTGGGATTTGATTCACCGAAGAGTCACATTTCACTTGCACCATGCAGGATAGGGACCACGATGCACGACCAAGAAATCGCAAAAATACAATCGCATATAGAAGACGAGATCCTTGAGGTCGTGGTAGATACAAAGCTACTGCAGATGACAGCATGTGGGGTAGGATCCCTTAATGTATCAGGTTCAAAATCCTATAGGGGATCCTATGGATATGATGTCGGCTACTTTCCTTATGGATATGGTGCTTCAGACACGTCACCCTCTAGTAGCTACTATCCTACACAACGTAAAGCACCTTATGGGTTGGAATTTGTTGTTGCCATATTCAGATGGATCGCTCCATAGCCGTAGTATCAGGCAAATGACTCCTCCCAGAGTAACCATCACCCACAACATGTACATGGACTATTTGGATTACATACCTTATGGCAGCCCTACAAGCTTATAGGAGCGAGAGGCCACTCCAACATCTATGAGATACATAGCCACTCAACGAGATTTTAGATGGTATGCATGTTGTACTTTAAATATAGATAACTAATTAAATTATTATATATTTTTTAGTTTACTAATTGATTTTAGGATATTTCATATTGCTTCTCCTAACGTGCGAAGCTAGACTTGCCTAAAACATCACATTAGAATTTTAACCCTCATAAAAACATCAAATTAGGATTTTAAACCTAATAAAAACATTAAGAAACATCAAGAAACATCAAATTAGACTTAAATCATTCAAAAAACAAAATAATTGTTAAAAACATCAAATTAGACTTAATTTTCATTGTTCTTCATTAAATGCTAAAAATTCAAAAAAATAACAAATAAAAAAATGGAGTACCGGTTTGGAACCAACACACCACACCATACCATGTGTCAGTACGGTACCGATCCGGTAACTAACCACTACAGGGCACGGTACCGATTCAGTATATCTTGGTCAAAAGTCTTATGAGAGTGGGAAAAATAAACATCTTATGGTTATTATCCATTGACAAAGTTTAATTTATCCAAATCAATTATGATCTAGGAAGCATGAAATTGTTCACATCATCCCATAAAAAGACTTTAATTTCAGGTCTTGTGCACAACATCTTTTGCTAAGTTGACGCAGGTGGTTTAGGATAATTGTTATGGTTTCTTATAGTATATGTATAGATCTGTCATGTAGATGCAATCTATTACAATTGCTATAGTTTCATAAAACCAAGGTCAAGTCCTACATATTCATAAAGAGTAAGCCATTGTCCAGCACATTTGCCTAAATTTCTTCACACTCTTGCAACTCTTTCCATGGCCTTCTATTTTATTGGTTCTATTCCTTCTATTTTTCCTTTTCCTATTAAGCACTTGATGAAGAAAAAACTTTCCTGAATCAAAATCTTCATTTTAAGAGATGTGAATCTTTTTAAGTCCAGAAAATGAAAATGTTGATTACTTCTAGAAATCGAGCAAAACTTCACATGATTCAAGATTCAATTATTATTTTTTGAATGATAATTAGGCTTATCACTGCCATTTAATATCATGTTCTTAAGGAATTTGTTTGCTTATAGTTGGAGGAATGGGATAGGTTGAGAAGTTTCTCAGCTACTTATCCATGTCAAATTAACCTAAATCCCATGTCACCTTTGATTAGGGAGGGGTGTATTTAGTGTTTTAGAATATGGGCTCCTATCCATTATGTAGCTATTAAGAAGGAAAAACAAATGCAAGTGCAGCCCAACTGAAAAGAAAAAGTTCTCGATGTTCGTGTGGACATACACCACAAATATCCAATAATACAAAATTGCCAAACACCGCCTCAAAAAGATATCACAACAAAATATAAATGTGTAAAATTAAGTTGACTACAAATTGAAGTCAACTACTTGGCAGAACTTTATAGAGAATAATCAAAAGCTAAAATTCAAGCCCTATACTTTCCTGAATAAAAAAAAGATGCAACATTTTTTTGGATTCTCTAGACATTTTAGGCTGATATTGTTTAGCACCTGGTACAATTAACAAAGAAACATAACTAGCAAAAAAGAATCCTTAACAAATAACTCCAAAGCTGTGTCGAGGATAGATACTTTTTGTTGATTATACAACACTCTAATTTTAGGGAATCCAATCCTCTCCATCCTTGAATTAACTGGAGAGCCCAATTACTCATCCAAGACCAACCATAAAAGCAAGGCCCATTGATCAAACTAAGATAACACAACCTTGAAATCTTCTACTCAGGACCATACACCTGATCCAAAATTTTGCCGCTACTCTGGTATAGAACAATCCATCAATGGCCAATCTATAATATTTGAAAGATTTGAATTTGAGAACAAATTCATCTGAAATTTCAGCATGACATGCAGAAATCTAGATGCAAGAAAGAGAATGTGTAGTGCTCCAGAGAAGCCTTTAAGTCTCAAACAATCAATAACCAGATGAAAGTCACAGAAGAGAATAAATTTAGAAGGAAGAAAAACAAGAAAATCTAGAAATTTTATTCAATTCATTGTAATACTACATACATCCAGCCTTATTCCTCCTTTTAACCCTATCTTTGGATTGAGAAATTCAAAGACAAGAGAAAGAGAGTAAAGAGCTGAAATATCTTGTTTGGATGATAAAATCATAGAGAGTAGAAGAGATATGGAGAGAAAAGGTTTCACTGCAAGCAACTTTTATATCTATTCAAAAATGGGGAGATTCGGAGAGGACATACCATACATGCATGTTTCTCAATTTCCTCTTTTGCCAAAATAGTCTTTTTCCTTTTTTTCTTCTCTTCATGTAAATACTAACAAGATGATAGAGAGTGAGAGAGAGGGTCATTTGCTCTTTTTCTCTTCACTCCTCTCCTCCACATATATCTCTTCTCCATATCATAAAAAAGCCCTAAATTAATTTTTCGGACAATTGGACTAATCATAAATCCTACACTGAAAATAAAGGAAATTAAAAAAATAGCCTTTAATAGGATAAGAAAGAAACAGATGGACTGTGGGACTGGCAGCTCCTAATTCCTTCTCTTCTTTCCTACCTTTCTGTTCTTTCCTTCTTTCTTTTCTTCTCTTCTTTATTTTTATATTTTTCCTTCCTTTTTTTCCTAAGTTTCCTCACTTGTTTTCTTCCATTCTTACTTTTTGACCACCTTAAAGGAAACAAATTTAAGTAGTCTACTATATCACTTGCTGATTGGACTCTATCAAGGTCCCCATCCCCACCATAAAAAAAAGGAGAATAGTCAAGGTCTGCGGAACAATCCCAAACTGCCCAGTTTGGGGAGTTCCGAGCCGTACCGGCAGCAGACCGAGGCAGTTCCGGCATTGAAAACAAGACGTCGTCGCCGGAGGGAGACAAGAAGAAAAAAGAGCGGGGGGGGGGGGGGGGGGGGGGGGGAGGAAAGAAAAGGGAGAGGAAGGAAGAGAGGCCAGCCGGGGCCGGTTGGCTAAAGCCGAGGAGCCTCCGCACGGAGAAGGCGAAGGCCAGGGAGCGACTTCAACTTAAAAAATGCAAAAATAAAAGAGCCCCCCTTCGGGCCCCTTTTTCGCACAAAACAAGGGACTGAAGGCGGAGCCCTACCTCTACGTCTCCCCGGCCTCCGCATCCTTTGCACATAGACTCCTCGGCCGGCCTCTCTTCCTTCCTCTTCCTCTCCCTCCCTCCCCTGCTCTCTTTTTCTCTCTCATTCTTCCTCTTCCGTCTCTTCTACTACGTCAGTATGGGCCTGACACGGCACGACGCGGGCCCGTACCGACTCGTCCTACCGAAAAACCGATACGGTGCCCGATACCGGTTCCGCCGACATTGAGAATAGTAGAAAGCAAGGTCTGTCATATCGACCTTACCCACATATCGGTGGGCACCGATACCAGCTCGGTACCGATTCGGTACCGGTGCCGAACCGGCCAAGAAAACTCCATGAAGCGAACGTGCAGCCGAGGGAAAAAAAACCAACGCGCAGACGCACGCGCGGAGGTCCGCGTTAAATGCCACTCTGTAGCATTTAATGCCCCCCGCGTGGGCATGCTGCCCTGCGCGGGGAACCGCGCAGGCAACCGTGTGCGCTGCCTCGCGCGAACGCAATTCCCAGCACAGGGAACCGCGGGCGAGCGCGGGGTACTGCGCGCGGACTTTTTTTTCTTTTCTTTTTCTCTTTTTCTCTTCCTTTCCTTCCTCCTTCCCGAACCTTCTCTCCTTCTCGCCTTTCTTCTCCGCTCTCCTCTCTTATCCTCTCTTTTCCCCCTTCTCCCGTGAGCAAGGAAGGAAGGAACTGACCAGGAGGGGAGTGATCCCCGTCGCCGTCTTCGGGGTGCTCGGGAGGTGGTCGGCCCGAGGCTAGGTGCGAACTGTGAACTGGTACTCTTCTCTTCTTCTTCTCCTATTTCTCTTCTTCCTCTTCTTCTTCCTCTTCTTTCTTCCTCTTTATTCCTCTTCTTTCCTCTTCCTCTTCTTCTTTCCTACCGGTGCGAACCATCTTCAAAGGCTGTACCATATCGGTCACGGGCGGTACTGGTACAACACGGACTGAACCGGCTGGTATGGGCAGGTTCAGCAGACCTTGGTAGAAAGTAACATCAGCTACTCACGTAACTCAAAAAACATCAAATGTGGTCTAAAATTAAGACCTACGCGACCCACAAAACATCCCTTTTAATTCTACAAGCTCAGTCCCCTACCCAGACTGCATCACATTCTCACATCAAAATACTCCAAAACAATCTTAATCAAAAACCTAATATTGCAATTAGTAAATTCCGAGATTAAGCTTAGTTCCATTCATTACATTTTTCACCGTACACATGAGTAAAATTCGTTAATAATTTAGTGAACTAACTTACCAAATAATCATTTTTTAAAGAAATTACTTTCTTGCTCCTCCACCCGTATCCTCTTCTGCATCCAATCATAACTAAAGAGACTTGGAAAATACATAATTTAATTTCTTCCATACCCTTCTATTCCTTTAACAAAGTCATGCAGTTTCAACAACCCCATGACTACAATTTCTAAAACCAGACTATACATAACATACATAAAGCATCATGTCATTCCACTAATGATTCAAATAAGTAACAAATCTGATGTAAGACATACTGAAATTCTTAAAAGAAATAAATATTGGAAAATCCTTCAAGGTATCTGTTATGGGCACAAGAAATGTTCATCGAGCCATCACTGCTGATTTGGCAACTCTATAACTAATCAACCGCCCTTGTTTAGAAACTATCATCATGAATTGCACATGGCAAGTGGATTGTTTGTGTGCACATAACAGGAGCCTCATAGCATTACTCATAAATTTTAGCACCAATCCTGTGTTAGTAGAGCTTACCTTCATGTCCACGAAGTAGGTCCAAGGGAGGGCAAGAATCTGCAGGCTTAAGAGTATCTTCAACCATCTGTCAGAAGAAGTCATCTTATAAATGACTGTTTTGTTAATGCTGAATAACATCAAGTTCGATAATGCCGAATTACTAGGTTATAGCAAAACTTATCAGATCGCTGTCCAAATACACCAATAAGATAATCATGAAGTTGGGGATATAATTTCTAACACCAAAGCAATAAACCAAAGGAGACGGTACACCATTTTCCAATCATTTGCCACCATTCTTACCTCGCTGAAGTTCCTGTGCTATAGTCAGCAGCTACTTTTACTCATTCACATTTCCAGCACCCAAAAATGCTTTGACAAAATAAGATTGCACTATCATGATATCTGTAGGCATTCTATACTCTCCATTCAGCAGACAGGTTCATAATCATAATAAGCATCTTATTTGTCAAAATGTCAATTGACACAAATTGTTACAAAGTCTGAACTTAACTGCATTAAGGCATGGTAAAGATGAAGTGACACCATAACTAGAAAAGAAAATTTTAAAAATAGATAGAGAAGAAAAGCTTTGGAGTTGCACCACAAAAAGGATAAACCAACACTATGAGCATTTCCAACAAATCAGAGCAGGCACTAGTCAAAAAAATCATAGACTCTGTGGATGTTCTTGTAAAAAAAAAAAAAAGATATAAACCTGAGAAGGAACTAAGATAGGATGATGAATTTATGAAAAAGGAAATACCTTTGCTGTTCTGCAGTAAATTTCCTTGCTTACTTTGGGTCTCAGACCAAAAAAATTGACCACAAGAAAATCAACAAAATGCGAAGAAGATAGGATTACAGAAGCACGCTCTAAATCCATCTTATATCAATGCAATTTTAGACACTCAATGAGCATACAAGATGAACAGAATAAGCATATTCGACGTGTTAATTCTGACAGGGTTTTCTTGTGCCAATGATGCAGGGTTTTCTTGAGCCAATGAGGAGTTAAATTTGACAAATATATTGTGCCTTTGCCATATTGAATAGGATATTAACCATTAAGTAACAATAGCATGGCATTTCTAGCTCCACATGAGCAAACTGTTGCTGCTTTTTCATAAGAATTGTATTTACTGAGATAGTAGTATAGGCAAAGGTCATTTCCAATTTGATCTCCATTTGGGACTTTGGGCAAATTTCAGCATCAGAAACCATTATTCTTCACACTAAAAGTATCTGATGTCAATGCTATGAAAGAAACTAGAAAAAAAAAGCGCCCCAATGCAAGAGGCTCCCGCCACTACAAAGACCAAGGAAGTTAGATGTATGCATCCTTACACTCACATGCGGATAGGCTGTTTCCGTCCATCCAACCTGTGACACCTAGATCACAATGGAGCTACAATACCTTTGTACCAAGGCCCACCCTCTTATAAAAGGAATGGTATGAGACTCAAATAAAATTTAAAATATATATTTTTTTTATCTTGATCATATCAAAAACTTTGGCATTGCTAAATTGCAGATAATAAATATAAAAATAAGCAATAGAAACATTATAGAATTTTTTTCCTTTTTTACTCCTGCAAAAGGAAACATGATAAGTAGAACATCAGTGATCGATTGGATTCATCTTCTTCGATAGACAAGAAGACTGGAGCAATATGCATGCACAAATGATGCTTGCACAGTTGTTCAAATCAAGGATTGCTATGCTGGTACCGAGGTCCATACCGGTTGCCCGACAGCATTGTTCGATACGCCCTCGTGTCATTCCATGCCGAGCTTGTACCAATACAGCAGAGAGGGCAGGGGAGAGGGAAAATGGGAGAGAGGAAAACAGAGAGGGGGGAAGGGAGGATGGAGACGGAGGAAGGGAGGGAGAGAGAGGGAGAAGGCCGGCGGAGCGCTACCCGACACAACGAGAGGGTGGGGCAGAGGGAGAATGGGAGAGAGGAGAAGAGGATGGGGGAGCCTCTCCTCCGCCCCTCCGCATCCCTCCTCGGCCCTCTATCAACCATCCACTCTCCCTCTCCCTCCCTCTCTCCCCCTCTCTCTCTCTCTCTCTTTTCCTCTCTTTCCTTCTCTTTGTCCCCCTCCTTTGCCAATTTCTTGATTTGAAAGCCAGAACCGTCCTGGTTTGCCGTCAGTATGGCTCGCTTCGACCCACACCGGACGGTTCGGGAGGGCTCTGCCGACAATGGTTCAAATCCTTTGCCCCATTCGCTACTCATTACTTTTTAACCCTTTAGGGTGCATTTGGTTGTGGAACATGTTCCCCTGAAGCGAATGGGTTAACTTGCTCCTAGCCCATTTGACTGCAAAAGAAACTATGCAAACAAATCTGTTAACTTACTCCTAACCCATTTGACTCCAAAATAAAATATTCCACCCTACATGGTGCCTATTATTCTCGGTTAAAGTGGAAAAAGTCACTCAACATACTTTCAAGAATACCTGCTCTGCTTTTAGAAAAAATAACCTACTCATCGAGCATTTGGAGGGTTTAAGTTGACTAGGTGGAGTAAGGGGGCCTTATCCCAATTTAACCCTAAACTCCTTGATTAAGCTAAACTAGTCTCATTTAGTTTCAAGCAGGGTCGGAGGAACCGGTACCAGACACCGTACCGATTTTCCGGCGGAACAAGTCGGTACGGACCGTGCCGAGCCCGTACCGAGAGAGGAAACATGCCGGAGCCGGAAAAGGAGAAGAGAGCAAGGGAGGGAGGGAGGGAGGGAGAGAAGCGGTGACAGACGCTGGTTGAGGGCCAGCGAAGGTCGAGGCCGAGGCCGCAGCTAAAAAATTTGAAAATTTTTAGGTGAAATCGGCAAACTGCTTGCCAACTTCACTTAAAAATTTCAAAATTTTTAATTGAAGTCCATAATCGATTTACCAACTTTACTTAAAAATTTTCAATTTTTTTAGCTACAGCCTGTTCTTCTGTTTCGAAAAAAAGAAACAAGAGATGCGGCCGCAACCTCGGCCTCCACCGCCCCTCCCTCCCCGACCACTGTCGGCCCCCCGCGGCCCTCTGCAAGCATCCGTCGCCGCTCCTTCTCCCTCCCTCCCCCGCTCGCTCTTTCTCGCTCTTCTTCTTCTCCGACTCCGGCAATAAACCGTTTTTAAAGCCGAAACCGTATCGGTGAGCCATCGGTATGGCTCGAAACAGGCGGAACCATCCGATTCGGGACAGTTCTGCATTCCATGATTTCAAGTCAAAAGCATGCACATAGTGCACCATGGGCTGAAGACTTCTCACCAACACTTTCTTCAAAATGAAGAGAAGAATATTTGATCATCGTATATCAGACTTCAACCATGCAAAACTTCTCCAAGAAGCATGCTATATCTCGCAATTTTCTCTTTACAAAATTTTACACGCATATGTAAAAGCGCTGAACTATATAATAGTAGAAATGACTTAAACTTGTATTAGCAATCCACAACTCAATAAAACCAAGAACCTAAGTGAACCACTCTTTCAAACAACAGTGATTTGTTTGGCTAATGACTAACTTCCAAAAATTAAGTAAATTACACTTAGAGCTTCTCATGAAGAGCCAATAACATACCATTGCAATGTCATCTCTTATAAAAACAATTTTTTAAGTTCACCTCTTAAAAGGCCTAATTTCTTAATGAGATAGCAAAGTACTGGTTTTTGATGATTATGCCTACCAGAATTTGAACCTGAAATAACCTTTCAATTAAGCACCACCAATACCATGCAATTTCATATTTCAAAAAGCAAGATTTTAAATCCCATAGAATGGGACCATCCCGATTTTTCTGTGAAATAGGAAATGCCGCTGTCCCTCCCCGTCCCAACACTTGGGATGGGGGATGCCCCATGACTAGTCAATCAGGATGCTAGGATGATGGCAGGATGGTCTTCGGATGATACCTCATCCAAGCATCCCGAGGGATGTCCCACTGGTAATTGAAACCTTGTCAAAAAGCCTTAGAAGGCCAATAATTTATCTTCACTTTAAACTCCCTTAAATATTAAAATTGAGTAACTTTTTAATTTCAAAACCAGAAAATACATAGCCAATAATTCTTGTCAAATAATTTTTTAAATCTTTTTGGCTCTGAAGCTGGTTAACCCATGCATGATGCAGTCTACATAATATACTACAAAAAGGAACATTTTTAAACAAGATTCACCATCTCGGTGCCACACTAGCATAGTGTTGGTATAGTATGAAAATTTTTTGGCGTACCGAGTGTCGGGATATACCGAACTGTTATGGTACGGTATGCCCCCTACCGCTCTATTCGGGCCGATACGGTGTATCATGCTTTTAAGTCTGTAGGATTAACATAGAAAAAGAAGCACATTCATTTCATACTAGAATAATAGAGCACAAGCTGGTTTAAATTATCAAATCATTACTTTCAAATAACGATCTGAATCAAAATGTTCTTGTCAGGTTAATATCCAAAATCAAACAATTCAAGTGCCTATTTGACTCTAATTTGGATCCTTGTAGGATGCAAGAGATTCAATGCACATCAATCTATTGCCATTGCAGGAAGAAGATAATTTTAGAACCCAAATGATGAAAGGGAGGAAAGAAATGATGGCTCCATTGGTGGAACAAAATCATATGACATGGTCCATGAACAGGGAAAATGCCTTTTCTTTTAATCATATTTAGCGACAAAGTTTCGGATTATAGCTTGGAAAAAATATCCTCATTTCAAAAATAAAATGGATTTTAAAAATGCAAAGGATGGATGTATTAAGTTCCAAAGGATGTGGCATGGTACATTAATACTATAAGCATATGCATAATTATCCATCGCTATTTCCTTCAAGCACTAAAATCATTCAAAGGATGCTCACTTATCAGGTTGGTTGAAACCCTCGATGACAAAAGTTGCAGCAATACAGCTAGCACCAGATCTAAATTTCACAAATGCTAATCGAAAAAAACAGAACGGTGTATATGTGGGACCATGAGCGGATTCAAATACCTTATGCATGGAGGAAGATCGGAACATTTGACATGATAGTAGACAACATTCACCAATCAATGACAAATCAATCCATTAAGAAAAAAAGTTAAGACCATATAAGGTAATGTTATTACCATGTCTGAAATCTCTTGCTCCTTCAAGCAGCAATTCTGATCAAGAATAGAAGAATTCTTGCCATTAATATCTCCTTTCATATCTTCAGCGAGAGCAACCAGAATTTCACCCATCATATCAACTGTTTTTGCATTACCATTTTGTGGCATAAAAGGTAACTCCCCAGATGAGTATAACATTTTGTTATCTTTCAAGATTCTGATGTTGCTTTTCATTCTTCTCCGTGGTGGTAAGGATTTAACAAAAGCAGCATCTGGCAATTCAAGGCTAGCAACTTTGTGCTCACCTTGAACATAAGAACCTGCTGGTTTAGCAGCATTTGGATCATTGTTCCTTGCAAGTTTATTATCTGATAGTATCGCAGAGCCACTTTTAGCTTTCAATGGTTGCACAGCAGGCATATGTACAGAAGTTTGAAGCCATTTGATTATTTTCAACCTCAATCCAGGGGAGAAGGATGTGGTCTCACCCTGCCAAGAAAACTAGATTGTCAAAATTCATAAACTTCCAAATATGAAGAAACAAAATACTTCCAATTTGTACCACAAGAGCTGCTTGTAAGGAATTTATTGAAATGCCCATCTCCGATGCAAGATCACCGATATTAATTTTCCCTCGATCAATTAACTGTAACAAGATTACAAAGAAAAGCTTAGATCTGGAGCCATGGTCATATTGATGTGAAACAAGTGCATTCAAAATAAAAACTTCCGAGTTAAAAGATAAGTTCCACAGGTAGTACCTTCTTAAGAATTACAGCAATATTAGGGGAATTTCTAGTGATGTTTCCACTCTCAATAATTCCATCAGTATCCATGTCATTATCTGGCTCTGACTGATCATCTTCATATTTTAATCTACCAGTCAAGGCATCTAGCTCCATGCTAGGTTCCATTTTAACCATTTGATTAGAAGTAGAGTTTTTTATTTCATCTTGCATCAAGCTTTTAGCTCTATTCTTGCGAGTAAGTCTTAACTTTGGTATCCATTTTGCGGGTGGGATTGCAGGCGGAGCCTTGGTTAATGAAGAGTCATCATTGACGAGCACTGCAAGGTTTTTTGCATGTTGGGCACTGCTCATACCTTGAGAAGTGGTGTGCTTTGAGCAAAAAGCTCGCAACTCGACCTACGTATGTATTGAAGGCAACAACATCAGCTTGTCTTACCACAGAATAAGATAAAAAATAACAGATTTAAGATGACGGATGGAAAAATAAAAAGCATCACATTATCACATCCAAACTTTCCCCAGATCTCCATTTGATGCTTGGAGTCCCTTGCACATCGAGGATGAAAAGATGTTCTGCATGTTCCTGAAACATCATAACAACCAGATTAAACATCAGCCGAGCCAGGAAAAAAAAATAGACTGAGTCCCCTCTTTAGGAAATAAGGCCCTTATCACTCAACCAGCTAAGGCTTTGCCAAGACCAAGTAGCTTTCACAATAGCAGCAGCAATAGCATGATACTAGTTTAAAAGCAGAATAAAAATAGTCAGCTAAAGGTGGCATTATGTATCTGATATGAGGCAACTGACAGATAAAAATCACATGATAATCAGCCTATAATCAATAAAGGTTTAAAATTAATCAATATAAACCACAATGAAGTTCCTTTAAGATAATTACTTTGTAATATGAGATAATGTATTTTATCGAATTCAATTCAGAGGTGGCTTGTCACTCAAGCTCCTCTGTCTCATAGGTTAATGAAAAAAATATGGAGGCCGCAGCTATATAATAATATTTGAAGCATCATGAGACCTCTAAAATGACAAGTAATGCTGCCCAATAAATGTTTCAAATCCAGAGACAATTCATTGCTGTAATCAGATGGATTAAGTAGCCCATAATTAGCTGTCTGCACTACTTAATTCTTGAAATCAAGACACATTTTTATAAAGGAAAGCAGTCAGTTCTTCCACAAATTAAGAAATAAAAGATGGAAGCTCATCAGAGATAATTTCGTATAAAGCCTTAATGCATTGAGCACCTTTAACCTCTAATGCACAGAGCCATTTTAACAGAGTTATCGCAAAGCTCCCAAGCACAGAAGATGGAAGCCATAAAGATCAGTGTTTTTTACCTAGCATCATCCTAAACTATTGGACGATACTCAACAAGATAGAAAGTGGTTATGGAAATTACATTATGCAAACAGGTGAAACTAGACCTCCTGAAATTCTAACGATGGAAAATAAAGGTATAACAAGATAGAACAGGCATCCGACATGACTTCCAAACAAAGTATGATCTCAAAATGAAACTCTAAAGAGGATAATGCACATAAACATCCGACATAACACCACAGACATAATACGATGAAAAAGGAGGATTGTTCAGCACAGTGCATAAATAAATGATTCCATGTACAACGGTTCTTCAGCATAGAATTCTTCGTCAAAGAGCTATTTAAGATAGAAATATACCAAACCTCGAAGTTGAAATTGTTTGTACTTGAATTAAATATTGTGACAAGTTCATATTGAGATAAAACCGTTTGACAAACTTTCCCTATTGGTGACTGAAGGTAGCATGGACACTTTTCGAAAACAGCGAAGAAGGCTGCCAACAGCTCTGAGATTATAGAAACATAAACAGTTATCCAATCAATTTGAAGTTTACATACCTCACGATGGATTACTGTCAAGTCCTTCTATAAGACTTCCTCATGCGGATTCACTATAATTCTCAACTTATTTGGTCTCTATCTCCTCTTTCTAGCCTTTTAGCATGTATGCAAGACACCCTCATCAATTAATGTCTAGGTTAGAATACACATACGCACGATGACTCAATCAATAATCCCTTCATCTCAATTTTGTAAGTGTCGTGACAACCATGTTCATACTTGCCCTATTTTCACTAAACACCTGGGCATCATTAACTTTGCAATAGCAATATTATGCCAATGAGCCTTCTTGACTAACATTCTAATTCAGTAAAGTTAGTCATTAGTCAGTGAAATTGTGATAGCACTACATAATATGACAAGGGCTCTTTCAACTTTATCCAACTTTCTTCCTTCTCCAGAACTTTCTTCACTAATATATGCATGAAAAAGAAGCTGAACTTTTTCAGTTCCTGTCGTGTCTCAACCACCAAAGGAACATATCAGTTTCATTTAATCCGCTTTACTGTTAGTAATTCTATCTGAATGTATAATTTTAAGAACTTTGAGAATGCAGATGTTGCTTACTACAATGCTGGTAATCTCATTTTATGCTGTGTGTACTTTTCATTAACAACTTCAGCTTAGGCATGGAGAAAAGAAATAAATCCATTGGCATGCTGATGGTTTTCAGCACCACAAGAACAACAAAGAACATAACTCACCTACAGAGTCGAATAGTTAATTCTTAAAGCACAAACATACTACTTTAAAAATAATCAAAATACTCTTATAAGCATCATCCTTTCATCTTTCAATTTTTTCATAGTATAGAACTGCAAAGCGAAGTTAGCAAAAGTGACTTATTTGGAAATCTTCTGTCTCACTAATACCTCAATCTTCTACAAAATGCCATGAAGATTTCAAAGCCGGCACTCAATTTTGTCCAAGTAATTTGTAAACCTTTGTACTTCTGACTGCTCAACTTCTACTGCCTTTCAACAACTAAAACTATTTCACATGTCAGTAGCAGCCACCACAATGCCTCTTTTTGGGGATAAGCAACTAATGCATCTTTAAAGAATGTAAAGTGGATGGGGCCTCAAGTTGGTTGCTAGTGAAAACCTTCTGAAGATGAACTTCCTAATCTATCCACAAGCTTAATGCATGAATGTAATTGCATCAATATATTGCCTTAGTACACAAGTTCAATAACCTTCCTCCTCCTTGCCTGTCAAAATGAGGTCCATCATTATTCTACCATAAGCTTTCTCCAAACCATGTACTATCAAGTAGAACTTGACTATAGAGAGAAGCATTCAACACAAGAAATATCCACAAAAGAATGGAGCAAAGTTTTTCCAATTAACTGTCAAACCCAGCATCAAGCCATCCAAGGGTCACATCCATATTATTTATCAGAAGCTTTTTCCACAACAAAAACAAGGTACTTCCTCTTTTCACGGGTTATTTTGACAATTAAGAAGCAAGATACTACCATTACAGTTAAGCCATTGTTGTTACAGGTGGTCGCCTAGTGGCCTAGGCAATCTTCTGAGCATTTGGCATGCCTTGAGATATCTAGGTGATCCTCACATGGACCATCACCTATAGACATAAACAAATATAGGTATTTATGGACGAATGCATACACATATGTGTGTATGCATATGTAGATATAATTTTGTTATTTGTACTTAAATAATTCTTTTGCAATTTCCTTCTGCAAATGACATTTGGATGCTTAAACAAAACACAAAATACATCAAATTGGATCCAAAGAACTGTCATAAAGGGAATAGGTTAAGGGCTAGACAAGTACCCACAAAAAGGCTCAAATTCATAATCCTAGAACAACGCTCCAACCTCCAGCAATATGAACAATTCAGAAAACTTGGCAAATTGCTATGACCAAAGCTAAGGAAACAAGGTTTACCTAACCATTTCTAATACTATTTTAAGTTATGAATTTAGTATAAACTTTAGAATTAAATATATATATATATATATATATATATATATATATATATATATATATATCTTTCTTGAAAGTGTTCCTAGTTGCTTACATTCGGCACATAATTTTAAGGCTTCAAGGCATTTTAAGATATTAAGTCGTCAACAGCAAGGGAGAGGAAGTACTAAAGTATCAAAACAGTATTATAAATTAAGAAGCTCCATAGAAAGTGATTGATTTTGAATTAAGTCAGCAACATAAGAAATCGCTAAAAGTGAGTAGCTAATCTCTTGGGCAATAGGCTGGGTTCATTGCTTGGAGTTGCCTAAGGTGTTTCACAACTATGAGTTAAAAACTACCACACCTCTGTCTTGAATCTCTAGTAGTCATATGTAAAGCTACCACCTCAACTGTTCAGTCGTTAGTTGTATTTTCATTGTCAATAACAGATAGCGCTGCTCAAAGAGAATGTACGCTTACAGGCTTCATGTAAGAGAAAATGAAAGAAGAAAAAGGAATCAATGGCCTCTGGAATAGACATTAGAAACTGAATATAGAGTAAACAATATTCAAGGACTCATGCAGGGTGAGGCTAGTTTTTTACATAAACTTGAGATAAAGTAAGCGCCATGGTAATAGTGTTTAACTTAGATTCTATTTGATTCATGCCATGAATAATATAAATAGTACAAATAAAGACACTAAAAATGCTAAAACAAAATCAGATATCTTCAAATGGCATACAAACATATAAACTGCAAGGTAGGAAGCATACCATGGCTACATCGGATGCATGCCCCATGCTTGACCTTACACACGTTACAGACCAACTTCTTCCGTGTCTCTTGTATTCCTTCAATATTCATAACCGGTTCCATTGCCCCAATGTCCTCCACATACACCTCAGGTATCCATAGACTGCAAAACAAATGTGCAAACTTCAACCCACTGCCGCTTGCGCTCCTACTAGAATCCCTTCCTTCAGGTTTTAGAGCTCCACCTTCTTTTGGGCAAAGCAAACAAGGCCTCGAACAGGGGGTGTCACCATCTTTCTTCGATACCTTTTCCACTGCCTCCAAATGCTTACACCAAGAGCACAACCACACTCCCTCCGGAACCTTATGCACACCATAACATTTCGGGTGCACCGAAACCTTGCAAGAATCACAACAAAGCAGCTTATTTGACTTCACGCTACTGTCTACTGAACAGCAGAAATCACAGACAGAAGCACCTTCTGCCTGCGAATGAGGAAGTATCAACAGTCGTTCCAAGCCAGCATCTCCACCCAAGAGCTTTCGTTTCTTGTTAGGCCGCTCAGATGTGAGAACAAACCTCTCCTTTGAACTCAAAAGCCAATTCAAAGATGCACGGTCATCTTCTTCTTTCTCCAGAGATGGATCACCGCCTGCTCCAACTTCGTCAACTTCCAATGCTTGCTCCTCTGCCACCTGCTCGGCCATCTGTTTCTCCACCACTACCTCTTTCTTCTCAATCCGGAAGCTCGGACTCGCTTCAACCGTGGCTGCGTCCAAGACATCATCTTTCTTCACTGCTTCGGCGACATTTCCAGAGACGGGAATGGTGAGGCAAGAATCAAGTGTAACAGAGCCAAACGAGAGCTTAGGAACCAACGCGTCGATGTCCGCCAGAGTGACCGGCCGGAAGTACTCCTCAGTCTGGTCCCACACGTCGGCGGCCGCAGGAGGTTGCCCGTGCCCTGAGGGCTTGTCCCCGGACTCCCCATGAGACTTCTTGTGCTTCCTGCGGCCGTCCGTCGGCTTCGAGAGAAAGGCGGCTAACCCGGAGGGAAGCATCGGAACCCTAGGGCCAGCCTCCTCGGTGTCGAACGGGGAGCGGTCGGAGAGGGCCTTACGGGCCTGGGCAAAAAGATCCATCCCGGCCGCCGCCTCCCCCGACGGCGACGGCCGGGAGACCGGGCAGGGCTTCTCCTCGGGGCGGCAAACCCCAGCGGCGCCCCTGCCCGTCATCTTCCGCCCCTGGCATCGGCCGCCGCTCATGGACGCGACCCGCGACAGCAGCCCATTACCACCGCAGATACCCTAGCCCTAGCGGTAACCCTAACCCTAGCCCCCTGGGCGGAGGATTCCTTCGCGTGCGACGACGGCGGTGGGGACGGTAGGGTTAGGGTTTCGGTCGCCCCTTTCTTTCTTTCCTTTTTTTTGATTTTTCTTTCTATTTTCTCGCTTCCGTTTCGGATCCAAAGAGAAGAGAGCAGCGATCGGGTTCCTTTTTTTCGTTTTTCTTTTTTTCCTCTCTCACTCTATCGACTTGTGTTGGTTTCGTACGAGAGTTCAATCGGGGTTCGTGCTCGCATTATTAATTAGTAGGCAAGGCGGAAAAAGAGATGTCACGAGCAATTTTCGTCGACCCAACTATGGTAACAAGCTATGCAAGCAAGCTCACAGCTCATTCCAGCTCATGCTGGCACGATATGATTGGTTCACGCATTTCTAGCGCCAATCTTCATAAGCAAGGTGGTAATAAATGCTTTTGGTCACATTGTTGGGCTCCGAAGTACTTTCGTTTCTTTATATTACATTACTTTTATTATTGCTATTTATTTGGTAAGATAAAATAAGGAGAGCGGGGTGTTGTGGCGAGATATCGTGTAATTGTTGATGTGGGCATCCTGATCGAGGCAAGATAACGTGGCGCGCGGGAAGAGAGGGACCAAGAGAAGACGGGATCACCTCGGGCGTGCCATGTTCCTAGTCGAGGGCAGGACTGTGGCGGCCTACTTTGCCAAGGGAGTTTTCTCCGCTGCGAGTGCTTATAAAATTTATTATCGTTCAAAATGTGTAGTTGCCCATTACTCTTTTTGAATATTATATTTGAATTAGCTTACTAAGTTCACTCTTAAATTGCATTCAGTTCAACAAAAATCCATTATAAACACTTTCATGTGCAAAATCCTTATATGCAAAAGATTTTATTTTTTTTTACTTATACCAACTACCACCTATTTGTATTATACTTTTGCAATGACCTTAGCCATCACTTTATAATAAACCATAAGGATGGAATAAAAGCTTTCATCTTGAGTGGTCCAGCAAATTATTTACTACTTATCACCGGCTTTCAAGATACCTCTAGATATAAAAAAAAAAATAAATTATACAATAAATAATCTAAAGCTTTCTATTTATGTATTGGACCGATCAATTTCGTTGTCCATTGGACAACTATAGTGAATATTGATTTTGTTCTTTTTAACTTATTAAAAAGTACAAAGCATCATCGCTTGGTTATGGATGCAAATAAGATTTTTTTTACTTCATTTATTGATGAGGGAGACGTAGGAAAGTTTCTCCTATTGTTCCGCTGCAAAAATCAGAAGCACACAACAGAGGAAAACAAGGGAATTTTGGGCTCCAAAAAACAGAGCTTCATCAGATTTTTCAATCACGGTAAAACCAAGCCAAAAGAAAGAAGACGGCGGCCCTGTACATCCCACCTTTTATAGAGCCACAAACTCACTCTAAATCCCTAACAAAAGGACTCAATAATCAACTAAACTCCAATCAAAATGGACCCCTAATCTGACTTAACTCAGACCTGAATTTCAGAACAAGTTTAGACTCCCAAACAGACTCAATTCATAAATTATAAACAGACTGGGACTCGATTAAACCAACATTCAGAAACTTGTAAATCGTGGAATTTATCTCTAGCAACATGAGATCAATCCTATGTTCCCCATAGCTGCATCCCCTTTGCTTTGGCTCGCCGCATCCAGGTTGTTTCACTCCCGCACCAGTAGAATTTCAACAGCTGGTTTCTTTGGTTCAACAGACACATCAGCAATTTCGTGAACAGCAACAGGTTCAGCAGCATGTCCTACATCAGTCCCCTCTACTTGAAAAGAGCTCGACCTTGAGTTCCTCTCTGGATACAACTTCTCTCCTGGATTATGGTACTCATAAAGATCAACAACATTGAAAGTTTTTGAGATCCCCATGTCTTCCAGCAGATCAATCACATATGCATTACTATTTATCTTCCTTAAGACCTTGAATAGCCCATACTTCCATGGCTTCCACTTATCGTATGTTTCCACTGGAAATCTCTCCTTCCGCAAGTAAACCATTACCACAATTCCTTCTCTGAACTCCTTATGTCTCCTATGTTCATCCGCTTTGGCCTTGTACCGAGCATTCATATCCTCGAGGCGCTTCTTCACATCCAACTAAGTAGTTTTAACCTCCTCTACTAAATTTTCTGTTGTCACACTTTTTCCAAGAAACTTTGGTAGGCGAGCTAAATCCACAACTTGCTTTGGAGCCTTTGAATAAATGATGGAAAAGGGTGATCTTCTGGTGCTCCTATAAACTGCACTATTATAAGCAAATTCGGCTTGGGGCAATGCATGATCCCAATGTTTTGGGCTGCTACCACAAATACAACGAATCATCATCACTTTAGTCTGTCCATCATCTGGGGATGCGCAGTGCTGCTGAATTTTAATGAAGTGTCAAACATCCTTTATAGAGTAAGTTAGAAGTAACTCAAAAATTTGGAATCCCGATCAGATGTGATGGATTGCAGGACTCCATGCAAATGAATAATCTCCCTGAAGAACAATCTTGCAATATAAGATACATTTGATGTCTTTCTGCACGGGATGAAATGTGCCATCTTGAAAAATCTATCTACCACCATAAAAACTAAATCCACACCTTGCTGCGTTCGGGGAAGACCCAACACAAAGTCTATCGACAAATCCTCCCAAATATCATTTGGCACAGATAGAGGCATGTAAAGACCGGTATGTTGAGGCTGTCCCTTCGCTGTTTGGCAAGTATAACACCTCCGGATGAACTTCCCAATATCTCTTTACAACTATGGCCAATAATACCTCTCCATCAAACTAGCAATAGTTTTATCCCGGCCTGGATGCCCACTAAGACTACCACTATGAAGGTCTCTAATTAGCTTCTCACGCAGCGACAACCTGGGAATGCACAATGAATTACCTCGGAACAAATAACCTTCCAGGATATGAAAATCTTCTATTGCATGATTGCTGGAACACTTTGCCCACACATCCTTGAAGTCGTCATCTTCAGCATACAACTCCTTCATGCATTCAAATCCTACAACCTCCATGTGCAAGGTTACTAACAAGGTGCTGCATTGACTCAGTGCATCCGCCACCTGGTTCTACTGCCCAGATCGGTGTTTCAACACAAAATTTTTTTTTTGCAAATAGCTCCCCCATCTGATATGCATGCGGTTTAGGTGACTCTGGCTATTGATATACTTCAAGGCCTGGTGATCACTGTATAGAACAAACTCTCTCTGAACCAAATAGTGCTCCCAATGCTTCAATGCCTGGATGATGGCATAAAACTCAAGTTCATATGTGGTCTACTTCTGCCGTGCTTCACTGAGCTTCTCACTGTAGTACTCCACGGGCTACCCCTCTTGAGTCAGAACAGCCCCTATGCCAACCTTTGAAGCATCACACTCTACCTCAAATAGCTTCTCAAAGCTTGGTAAGGCTAGTACTGGGGTCGAAGACAACTTTTCTTTTGTCAATTTAAAGCTTGCTTGTTGCTGCTCTCCCCACTGATACTAACCTTTCTTCATACACTCAGTGATAGGAGACACAATGGTGCCGAAATTTCGAATGAAGCGCCAATAAAATGTTGCTAACCTATGAAAGCTGCGGACTTGACTGACATTTGTGGGAGTTGGCCACTCCCGTATTGCTCTCACCTTTTCTTCATCCACATGTATACCATCAGCCCCAATAACATGTTAGAAGTATGCCCTATAAGCCAATTTGGCAAACGCATTGTAATTGTTCTGGGACATGAAATTTGTACTTGACATTTTTAATAATTAATAAAAGTAGGCATTTTGTTCATTCATGTTATTATGTGTCCATAAATCATCCTAAGAATTAATAAGATAATAACACATATTCTCAAGAGTTGAGAATTTAAGACATGTGTCATTAGATAGTTAATTTCTGAATTGCTCCTAATCGATGGATCATCACGAAGGACGGTGATCGATCCGACGAGATTAGTGCACAGATCACTTTTCTTGATGGACGAGTCTTAAGTCTACAGTGTGGGGACACTGGAGTGATTGTGTAAGTGCTTGTTAGAGAACAAGAGTACTGAGCGTGACCAAAGCAAGAAATCACTTGGATGTCTATCCACTTGTCAGTGACTTACTTGATGCTGTAGTTGTATGACTAGTACTTAGATCTGCGATGCCTCAGCTAATCATGGTGAGGTTGCTGTAGTTTGACGACACATAAACATGGGCCCTAAGGGTCCTTGTGGTGCAGATTGGCTGCAGTAAGTTTATTATCGGATTAGGATTGCATCTAGATGGAATCTATCGATCTTGATAGATTAGGAGTGATTCTACATAATTTATGAGACTAAGTTCGAAAAACCTTGACCAGGGCAGTTATGAAAAAAAAATTTCCAATCTCGAACTTAAGTCAAATAAATTTGATATAAAACAGACGATGAGATTTGACGAGTTATCCATAACCTCCGTCTTGTCGGGATCCACGATAGAAGTACTGTATCATACGTTAACTGCACCTAGAGATTCAGATATTCCGTTCTGCTGGGTTGCCACTATATGCTGCTAGGTATCACTAGTGGATTGTGAGACTCGAAAGCATTTACTTGATGATCAGTGAACCCTAAGAGAAGAGTTAAAATTATTTCAACCCATTGAAAGGAGTTTTAACAATATTATGATAGAGATCATAATATATCTTACTACTAGATAGAATAAAACTTACAGGGTTACACACATTAGATGTTTTGATCGTTCCAATGGTTGGATTGCGATTTAGAATCGTAATTAATCTTGATTGATAATTGGTTTAACCCACTAAGAGTTAGTGAGTTAAAGAAGAAGAATTTGCAATTGGATTGCAATTTAATTGATTCAATTGGATCTAATTAAATTAGACTTAATCTTATTGGATAAGGATGGGAATGTCTAATTAATTAGAACTGCTTATTAGATAAGAAACTTAATTCATGAAGTCCAATTTGAATCCTAATTGGATTAGGATTTACATAAATCAATTTGGAGGATACATTGGGTTCTAATTGGATTAGAATTCAATTGATTGAGTGGGACCATGTAATTTCTAATTGGATTAGGAGACCCATGCATGAAAGGAAGGAAAAGATCCCTTTCTTCATGCGTGTGAGGCAAAGAAAGAAAGAGGGAGGGGTGTCCGCCCCTCCTCCTTCTCACATGCCTAAAGGAAGGAGGGGCATCCGCCCCTCCTTTCCTTTTTGGTCCACACGCCAAGAGGAGGGGCAGATGCCCCTCCTCCTCCTCATCGTTCACGGTGATTGCCACACGGTGCAAGCTTGTGATGCCCCTCCTCCTTCTCACACTCCTAAAGGAAGGAGGGGCGTCCGCCCCTCCTTTCCTTTTTGCTCCACACGCCAAGAGGAGGGGTGGATGCCCCTCCTCCTCCTCCTCGTTCACGGGGATTGCCACATGGTGCAAGCTTGTCCCTTGGATTCTCTCCAATCTCTTTTAAGTAAGGGGTCTGATAGAATTAAGTAAGGGATGTGGTAGAATTTGGAGGGATGAATCAAGAAGTGATTCATCATTGAGATTATTCCTGATTTGTATGGGGCATGAGATGCCTATAAAATGGGACCAGGCGTGGGGCATAGAGCATAAAAAAAAAGTCCTCTTGCAGCCGGCCCACCCTTCCTCCTTCTTCCTCCTTGGCGTGAGCAAAAGAAAAAGAAGAAGAAGCATCTTCTTCTTCCTCCTCCTTGTCCTTCTTCGTCCTCCTTCTTCTTCCTCTCAAAGTAATCAAGGAGTTGATTAAAGGGAGAGAAAATCAGCCATCAAAGCGATCTCTGCAAGGGAGCTAGCACCCCAATGAGATCAAGGAGCGTGGAACGATCTACCTCGTGTAGATACCTGTAGAGGCCAGACACTTGTGCGACTTCCAGCGAACCAAATTCAACTGTTGAGTGATTGTTGTTCTCCTATTTGATTTTGATGAGCCTAAAATACTTGAGTATATTTCATATTATACTAATGAATTCAAATGAGTGTTTCAGGAAAATATTGTTGAATGTGCTAAAATGACTTAAAAATTGGTTCAAGGACTTTTTAAATTCCACCTTTACTATGTTTGGAACCAATCTCAATTTTCACCCTGCACTCGAGCCGATTCCGAAGATTCTCGAATCGACTCTGGCACAAAGGCTGTTAAATGACACACACTCGAGCCGACTCCCAGTTCGGGCAAGTCGACTCCTGATGGTTTGACAGAAAGCATGATTTCTAAGTGTAGAGCGCGAGTCGACTCCGACTTAGACCGAGCCGACTCTAAGAGCAAAGACAGAGAAGTATTTTTTAAGGTACAGTGCCTGAGTCGACTCCAACTGTAGGCGAGTCGACTCCTGAGAAAAGACAGAAGATCAGTTTTTAAGTCAACTGATATCGAGTCGTCTCCAACTGATATCGAGTCATCTCCAACTAATATCGAGTCGACTTCAACTGTGGATGAGTCGACTCTTGCGAAAAGACGAAAGACCAGTTTTCAAGCCAACTGATACGAGACGTCTCCAACTGATATTGAGTCGTCTCCAACTAATATCGAGTTGACTCCAACTGTGGACGAGTCGACTCCTGCAAAAAGACAGAAGCCTCATTTTTAAGCTAACTGATATCGAATCGACTCCAGCTATGAACAAGTCGATTCCGACAAAAAAGACAGAAGAATGGTATTTGTCCGACTGAGACCGAGCCGACTCGAGAAGATCACGAGTCGACCCCATACAGATGCGAGTGTTGGAAATTGTATCCTAAGTTTCAATCGTCAGTATGTTGATGATTAAATTTTGTAAATAAATTGACAAATTAATAAAGTATTATTTGGCATTATTCATCATTTCATTGTACATCTTCAAATGAACTCTTATATGATGAAGTTCTTAGGACTTATTTTATGATAAAGGAGGATTTATCTTTAAGTCCTTAAATCTATTCGCGATCAAATGATATGCTGTTACTAGAACGACAGCATTATCGAGATTAGGTCGTTGTGTGACATATACGTTGGTTGTCCTCTTAACCTGTCACGCCCCGGATCCGGATCCGTGACACGGCCGTGCTATTGCCGACTACTACCCGCAATAGCACGCAGCCTCATACCTGGGTAATAGGGTAGTCAAACCAACCGAATCTTTTCATATGAAAGCATTCTTAGTACAACATGCTGGTCAGTACCCAAATACAGAGCTTCTACATAGTTTATGTACACAAAAGTATACTTGCTTTACCCCAGAAGCCCTGATACCAAATTAACGTGTCTCTGGCAGCTATCAGTGGTGAGGATCTGAAAGAAAAAGTAAATGAACGGATATGAGCTACACGGCTCAGTAAGTAATCATACATAATCTTACCGGATCGAACATAACGATAACCATGTTTATGCAGGGTTTGAGAAGCTGACATGCATATTTATCTAATCATCTTCATGGCATAATATGTATGCAATTTAAAGGAGATATCAGTTATAGCAAAATACAACATTTCATAACGATATATTCAAAACCCGTTGTAAAACAATGTATGCTTTGGTCAGGCACGTTCATAAATGTCACGGCCCGCCTGCGCAGGGCACGTGACTATCGGGCCCACATGAGGAGGAAACACGGGGCTCCCCTGCCAGATGTTGGCCGGTTCCGGGGCTTCACGCAAGCGTCCTTCACCCCTCACCGATTTTGTTTCTCCCCAAAAACACATCTGCAGGATTTGGAAGCACCCGCCTCATATACCCAATCTCTGAAACGAGCCTCATGACCATGCTTCAAATATCATTTTCATAAATATGCATATGAAACCGTGCCCCCGGCATACCGTGGTCATGCTCTTAAATGCTACTGCGAAGTCATTCTTGGCCACTGGCGGGACCGGCTCAGTTATTAGGCGGCCACTGGCGGGGCTGGCTCAGTCATTCTCGGCCACTGGCAAGGCCGGCTCAGTTACATTGGGTCAGTAGCTCTTAAGAGTTCATAAATAATGCTCAGTATAGGTAGTACCTCATAGATGCTACGGCGAATTCATTAATGGTCACTGGCGGGGCCTGCTCAGTTATTAGTCGGCCACTGGCGGGGCTGGCTCAGTCATTATCGGCCACTGGCAAGGCCGGCTCAGTTGCATTCGGCCCGTAGCATTAGTAGTTCTTAGGTACCCCCTTACAAGCAATATGCAGCTAGGGCAAATCATTATCATTCTTTACACTCATGCTAAGAAAAATCATAACATGGAACTCCATTCATTTTGCATGTATCACAAGAGCTATGAAAACATAATATGTGCACAACTATGAATTATGTGACTGACATGTACCACTCATGTTCATATTTCATAACTCATATCTTAGCATGTAACGTAATCCCAGTATTTTGTAGGCATAACGGAATATAAAGCATATATCATCATATCTTGTGTAACTAGAGCATGTCAGATACACATATCGTTCTTAGCCTACAGTACATGCATAACATGTTAAATTTCATGTATGATCCATAAAGATTAGGGCAGATTACTTACTTTTCTCACCAATCATGTATACAATTCAAGTTGTATGAAAAGCACTGGTTCATCTTATAAAACATAATACAGGATCTACGATAAGATTAAGATAGATTACTTACTTCAATTCGCTTTCCAAATTGCTCAAGTCCAGGTGACTAATCCTCAATCACCTAAAACAACATCATAGGGATTACATTATTCCCCATTCATTTATTATAAAATTTCTTAGTTCATCATACTATGAACTTACTTGCTTGGATCCTATCCAAGGATTTAGCCCAAGTCCAATTTGAAGCCTTTGGGGTTCGATTTAAAACCAGATTGGGTCCAACCTTTTCTAGCCAATTGGGTCCTCTGATTTGGTCAACGTGGCTCATTTGGGTCTGAGTCAGGATTAGCCCAAGGTCAATTCGACCTTCTGTCAGTTAAATTGGGCTTGAATTGGGCCTGATTTACAATCAATTAGGTATGCTGAGACCAACTCAGCTTAATTGGATTCGGACCCAATTTGCAGTTTGGGCTTGTCCAGACTTAGCCCAATCTTATTGGGCTCGGGTTCAGGTTCAATTGGCTAAACCAATTTCTTATTATTGGGCTTACCGTGTTTCGGATCCGAACCCGATTCCGGCCCGTTAACCCACTCTTTTCTTTTCTCTTCTCATTTTCTTTCTTTTCTTTTCTTTTTCTTTTCTTTTCTTTTTTTTTTTGTTTCTCTTTTTCTTTCTTTTTCTTTTTCTTTTTCTTTTCCTTTTTCTTTCCTTTTCTTCTCTTCTCCTTTTTCTTTTCTTCTCCTTCCCGAAGCTTCCTCTCCTCCCTTCTTCTTTCATCCCGATCTCCCCTTCCTCTTCTCCTCTACTCTCCGGCGAAGAGAGGGCGACGGTCTCCTCTTCTCTTCTCCGACGAAGGGAGGATGTCGAGTGGAAGGGGGGCGGCGAGCGGAAGGGGGCCGGGCCACGACCGGCGGCGTCCCCGGCCGAGCCTGCATCGCGCGCCTGCGGCGACGGTGCTCGCGGCCGAAGCCAGCGGCCGCCGCACACGACGACGAGGATGAGTCCCCTCTTCCTCTCTTCTTTCTTTTTTTTTTTCTTCTTCTTCAACCTTCCTTCTCAACCCTCTCATTCTTTCTTCTTCTCTCTTCTCCTCCCTTTCTTCTCTCTCCCGAAGGCTCTCCCGAACCCTTTTTCTACTCTAATCTCCTCCCCTTCCCATCACAAGGAAGAAGATGAGGGGGCTCGGGAGAGGCCGAGCTTGGGGTCACGCCACGGCCGGCGGCGCCCGCGGCTGATTCCAGCGGCCAATGGGCTCGTCCGTGCTCGCAGCCGGTCCGCGGCCTGTACCTGCGGCCGAGCCGAGGCCGGCAGCGTTCACGCTGTTGGCGACGTCCCTGGCCGCGCACGGTAACCCCCTCCCCCTTCATCTTCTTTGCTTTCATTCTTTCTTTGTTATCCTAAATAAATCAGGAGGAGAGAAGGTAGAGGGCTTACCTAGCTTTTGGAAGAAGCCACGAGCATCTTCTCCGGCGACGGAAGTAGGTTTGGCAAACCCTCTCTCTCTCGTTCAGTGCTCTAGGGGGTCTCTCACTTGGGGTTGCCGGCAGAGGCTTAAATGATTATTTAGAGGATGAAACCCCCCTCTGAGAGGTCCCATCCTCTCCTTTCCTCCATACCTCGGGACTGGCCGCCGCCCCCCCTTGTCTCCGGTGCGCCGGCATCGGCTGCCAGCAGGGGGTGCGGGTCACCCTTCCCTGTCGGTCTTATCCCCTCGTTTTTTTTTTTTCCTAATCACGTAATTATACTGCCACAGTAAAATTTGGGCCCAAACCTTAACTGGGCCTATTCCTTATTGGGCCTAGTAGGTTGTGGGCCCGGACATTACATCCTACCCCCCTTAAAATAATTTCGTCCTCGAAATTAGTCATACCTTAAGGTTCAGGCTTTAAAAGTATTCAACCATCGAGTCACCCTCTAGTTCTCGGTTAGTCTCCCTCTTAAAATGCTTGCTGATAAGATTTTGGCAAAATCATGGCACCTCAAAACTTGATCCCTTCTATTTATGATATAGGAGTTCTTTTGATCTCTTCCAAAAGAAGACTAATCTTCCCACCTTAGATGCTATAATCCTTGGCCCGAGAAATTAATTGCTTTTGATTAAGTCCACACAAAGATCGTAATCGGCTTAACAAAAATAGGTGAGAGCATTAGCATCAAATACTTTTCATAATCTATAATCTTCTTTCTTCTCTTAACCTTGCCTACAATTTTATGATCAACTTTTATCCTAGCAAAACTTCAAACCCCTTTTAGATAGGTAGATCGAAGATGTCATAGCTAGGAGTAGGGAACATTTCAGGTCTAAGCCCAACCAAGGCACCATCAATCCGTTAATACTAAATTTAAGATGCCAAGATTCTCCCGGGAGTTACCAATAATAGAAAAACTCACGGGTGAAGATTATACAGCTCTCTCTCCAGATTATTCATAAAATCAACATCTTAATTCTGAATAAGAAGATCAAGTTTCTTTGTCAAAGTATCAACTGCTCTCGATTACCCGATCTATCACAAGATTAGATCATAAACAACTTCAATCCACCCTTGATAGTTATTCATCAAAGTCAATTGACAACCTTAATTTCTTTCAATCGAATAAAGGATGGATATTAATTAAAAAAATTCAAGCTTCAAATTTAGGAGGGAGAAGGTTCATACCAACATATTCTAGATCCAAGATCAAAATCGATGATCTATTAATTCATGTCAAAAGATGCTAAGAAGTTTCTTAGCATGACATAAAACTGGAGAATCTAGGATAGCACAGTGCTATCCAGAAATCAGAACATTCTCCTTTTATTTATCCAAAAAAAAAAATCTTACTATACAAGAAAACAGATCAAAACTTTCCGAATCAAAAGAATAATACTTCTGGCCAACTTAGATAAATAATTCCGATCACTATGTTTTCGCTGCGCATTCTGATCAAATTCCTTTGAATTCACAAATAACTTTTGATCAACATACTATTTGCCTACAAACAGAACTATTTAATTCCTCATCTGTATTTGCACTTCAAATCTTTCCTCCATCTAGATCGTATGTTACTTAGCCAAAACTTCTTTTTTACTTTTCCATGAGCGAGCAAAGAAAGGGTATCCCAACATAAGATCCTCTTAAATAAGCGACAACGCTTTAAAATGAATTTTACATTTTCAACAACTTCATTCATTGAAAATAAGCCTTCTTTCCTAATACGAGATAAGCTCTCAAGTCATCTTAGGACATTTTAAGCTCGAAATTGTGTAAACTTCTGAAAATTATTTCTCAATATCCCAATCTTATATTAGGTATTTTTAAATTGCATGAACAATAATCTGCCCTACTTTAGCATTGCTAGAAGGTGGTTCTGGATCTCACATCCCCGTTAAAAGAAAAGGATGTATACTTTTGTTGTAAGATCTCTATTTAAAAATCTTCTTCTATTGTACTCTTTCCACTAGACGATGATATGTGGAATTATCATTCATAATTTTTTTTTTTCACCTTCCTCATAAAACAATTTAGACTTGCTTCTTAGTGATAAATGAAAGCATTTAATAATTGCCCCTCTATTAGAGATAAAATAATTTATTTCAAATCTTACAAGCATGATCACTAATACAAACTCCTGCAACATCATGTGCTATTGGGCATGTTCCCGTATCAATTCTATTGCTGATTCCACTCGCATTTCCTAATGACCCCATGTCATCATCATTCTCTCTCTTTTTTTTTTATCAAAACATCAACTAATATTTGTTTAATTGATTTATCACAGGATCACAAACTACTGCACTTTATCCAATGTAGAACATTTGAGCCTAAAATATTCTTCAACATTAAAAATTATTCTCAGAATTTACTAAATGACTTCCAATCGAAATATTAATCTTGCATTATAATTTGCAAAGATCTAATATTTCACATTCCAAGTAAACAAAGGGGAAACTCTTAGATCTCATTTCTCAAATATACTTTCTTTCTATATAATAGTTGCCTGCATAATTTGTCATACAGATTTTATCCTCGAAGAATATTAAAAATATCTTTCCTTGTCCAAGCCTGAAACAACTTATGAATAAACCCTATCCTGCCATCAAAATAATTAACTTCAAACTAGAAGTATCATCCACAGTACCCAGTACCAAGTTAAACTTCCAATATCACCTATATACTGATACATAAATAATCACAATGTACTTTAATATTCCATGGCTAGTATTCCACTTAACATCAGTCAAAATCTAATTTAATCATAATCCAAAATACAATTTACTCCGTCGAGAAATCTCCAAAATAGCTTTTTCTTATTTTGGCATGGCTCGTTAGCATTCTGATTCAAAACACCAAAATCCTTAGTAGTCTTAAATCTTAAGCTCTAATACCATACCTGTCACAATCATGCCCCTAGAATGGCTTTGTATTAGCCCTAGCTTCTTTCTTTTTGTTGCTCATTATCACCTATCAAAATATTTGTGTCAAGCAATTTTCGTGACTGACCGATGATGCAACCAATAAAATCTTTTCTTTCTTTCCAATTATACGGAATTTCACTAAATGAGATTTAACTACCCCTGCCCTTATTAAAATTTGAAATTTTTTTTTACTCATGATTAACCTATTGCTCTGATACCACTAGAATGTCACGCCCCGGATCCGGATCCGTGACACGGCCGTGCTATTGCCGACTACTACCCGCAATAGCACGCAGCCTCATACCTGGGTAATAGGGTAGTCAAACCAACCGAATCTTTTCATATGAAAGCATTCTTAGTATAACATGCTGGTCAGTACCCAAATACAGAGCTTCTACATAGTTTATGTACACAAAAGTATACTTGCTTTACCCCAGAAGCCCTGATACCAAATTAACGTGTCTCTGGCAGCTATCAGTGGTGAGGATCTGAAAGAAAAAGTAAATGAACGGATATGAGCTACACGGCTCAGTAAGTAATCATACATAATCTTACCGGATCGAACATAACGGTAACCATGTTTATGCAGGGTTTGAGAAGCTGACATGCATATTTATCTAATCATCTTCATGGCATAATATGTATGCAATTTAAAGGAGATATCAGTTATAGCAAAATACAACATTTCATAACGATATATTCAAAACCCGTTGTAAAACAATGTATGCTTTGGTCAGGCACGTTCATAAATGTCACGGCCCGCCTGCGCAGGGCACGTGACTATCGGGCCCACATGAGGAGGAAACACGGGGCTCCCCTGCCAGATGTTGGCCGGTTCCGGGGCTTCACGCAAGCGTCCTTCACCCCTCACCGATTTTGCTTCTCCCCAAAAACACATCTGCAGGATTTGGAAGCACCCGCCTCATATACCCAATCTCTGAAACGAGCCTCATGACCATGCTTCAAATATCATTTTCATAAATATGCATATGAAACCGTGCCCCCGGCATACCGTGGTCATGCTCTTAAATGCTACTGCGAAGTCATTCTTGGCCACTGGCGGGACCGGCTCAGTTATTAGGCGGCCACTGGCGGGGCTGGCTCAGTCATTCTCGGCCACTGGCAAGGCCGGCTCAGTTACATTGGGTCAGTAGCTCTTAAGAGTTCATAAATAATGCTCAGTATAGGTAGTACCTCATAGATGCTACGGCGAATTCATTAATGGTCACTGGCGGGGCCTGCTCAGTTATTAGTCGGCCACTGGCGGGGCTGGCTCAGTCATTATCGGCCACTGGCAAGGCCGGCTCAGTTGCATTCGGCCCGTAGCATTAGTAGTTCTTAGGTACCCCCTTACAAGCAATATGCAGCTAGGGCAAATCATTATCATTCTTTACACTCATGCTAAGAAAAATCATAACATGGAACTCCATTCATTTTGCATGTATCACAAGAGCTATGAAAACATAATATGTGCACAACTATGAATTATGTGACTGACATGTACCACTCATGTTCATATTTCATAACTCATATCTTAGCATGTAACGTAATCCCAGTATTTTGTAGGCATAACGGAATATAAAGCATATATCATCATATCTTGTGTAACTAGAGCATGTCAGATACACATATCGTTCTTAGCCTACAGTACATGCATAACATGTTAAATTTCATGTATGATCCATAAAGATTAGGGCAGATTACTTACTTTTCTCACCAATCATGTATACAATTCAAGTTGTATGAAAAGCACTGGTTCATCTTATAAAACATAATACAGGATCTACGATAAGATTAAGATAGATTACTTACTTCAATTCGCTTTCCAAATTGCTCAAGTCCAGGTGACTAATCCTCAATCACCTAAAACAACATCATAGGGATTACATTATTCCCCATTCATTTATTATAAAATTTCTTAGTTCATCATACTATGAACTTACTTGCTTGGATCCTATCCAAGGATTTAGCCCAAGTCCAATTTGAAGCCTTTGGGGTTCGATTTAAAACCAGATTGGGTCCAACCTTTTCTAGCCAATTGGGTCCTCTGATTTGGTCAACGTGGCTCATTTGGGTCTGAGTCAGGATTAGCCCAAGGTCAATTCGACCTTCTGTCAGTTAAATTGGGCTTGAATTGGGCCTGATTTACAATCAATTAGGTATGCTGAGACCAACTCAGCTTAATTGGATTCGGACCCAATTTGCAGTTTGGGCTCGTCCAGACTTAGCCCAATCTTATTGGGCTCGGGTTCAGGTTCAATTGGCTAAACCAATTTCTTATTATTGGGCTTACCGTGTTTCGGATCCGAACCCGATTCCGGCCCGTTAACCCACTCTTTTCTTTTCTCTTCTCATTTTCTTTCTTTTCTTTTCTTTTTCTTTTCTTTTCTTTTTTTTTTTTGTTTCTCTTTTTCTTTCTTTTTCTTTTTCTTTTTCTTTTCCTTTTTCTTTCCTTTTCTTCTCTTCTCCTTTTTCTTTTCTTCTCCTTCCCGAAGCTTCCTCTCCTCCCTTCTTCTTTCATCCCGATCTCCCCTTCCTCTTCTCCTCTACTCTCCGGCGAAGAGAGGGCGACGGTCTCCTCTTCTCTTCTCCGACGAAGGGAGGACGTCGAGTGGAAGGGGGGCGGCGAGCGGAAGGGGGCCGGGCCACGACCGGCGGCGTCCCCGGCCGAGCCTGCATCGCGCGCCTGCGGCGACGGTGCTCGCGGCCGAAGCCAGCGGCCGCCGCACATGACGACGAGGATGAGTCCCCTCTTCCTCTCTTCTTTCTTTTTTTTTTTTTTTTTTCTTCTTCAACCTTCCTTCTCAACCCTCTCATTCTTTCTTCTTCTCTCTTCTCCTCCCTTTCTTCTCTCTCCCGAAGGCTCTCCCGAACCCTTTTTCTACTCTAATCTCCTCCCCTTCCCATCACAAGGAAGAAGATGAGGGGGCTCGGGAGAGGCCGAGCTTGGGGTCACGCCACGGCCGGCGGCGCCCGCGGCTGATTCCAGCGGCCAATGGGCTCGTCCGTGCTCGCAGCCGGTCCGCGGCCTGTACCTGCGGCCGAGCCGAGGCCGGCAGCGTTCACGCTGTTGGCGACGTCCCTGGCCGCGCACGGTAACCCCCTCCCCCTCCATCTTCTTTGCTTTCATTCTTTCTTTGTTATCCTAAATAAATCAGGAGGAGAGAAGGTAGAGGGCTTACCTAGCTTTTGGAAGAAGCCACGAGCATCTTCTCCGGCGACGGAAGTAGGTTTGGCAAACCCTCTCTCTCTCGTTCAGTGCTCTAGGGGGTCTCTCACTTGGGGTTGCCGGCAGAGGCTTAAATGATTATTTAGAGGATGAAACCCCCCTCTGAGAGGTCCCATCCTCTCCTTTCCTCCATACCTCGGGACTGGCCGCCGCCCCCCCTTGTCTCCGGCGCGCCGGCATCGGCTGCCAGCAGGGGGTGCGGGTCACCCTTCCCTGTCGGTCTTATCCCCTCGTTTTTTTTTTTTTCCTAATCACGTAATTATACTGCCACAGTAAAATTTGGGCCCAAACCTTAACTGGGCCTATTCCTTATTGGGCCTAGTAGGTTGTGGGCCCGGACATTACATAACCAAGGAGTGTTGAGACACTGATATGTCACACAGGTGAAGTGTAGAAGTATATTTCACTAAACGTGACTAATTTCGGAACGCTATACTGTCAAGAGATGTTCCGAGTGGATATGGATATAAGTATCCCTCAGACCTGAGATCACTACAATGATTAGCAAGCAACTCACTGTATTTGGTACCGAACTAGCAGAATTTCTAATTCTGGAATGGAAGGTTACTGGGTGTAGTCAAGTACTTGCAAAATCGGTGTGTGAGTCAAGATGGAATTGACCCCTCCTAGAAATAGGAGATAATGCTTTATGTTCAATTTAGCAAAACCTTGGCCAGGGTAATCGTTGTGATGAGTTACAGAATATCTAAAATTGATCACATAGTGAATGTACTGATTAGAGAGTTAACAGAACTCTGAAGTCATCCTAACATTAGGAGTCAAAGAGATGAATTATATAGTAACCATAGTCCAGGATTTTAGAATATTTGCTTCGCATATATTCGGCGTATCCGGACGTCGGGTACCATTGCTAGATGGTCACATCGATTAGTGCAGAAAGTCATTTCTGTACTGCCGACTTAGGTTCGAACCTATGAGGTCACACACATAGAAGTTTCCTGATTGATCAAGATGGCTGATGGATGATTGAGAATCATTCAGGGATAATTTGATCAATTCGATTGGCAAATTATCCTATAAAATAATTAAAATAATTATTGGAGGATTAATTAGTAATTAGATTACTAATAAACTCAATTTGATTGAGTAAATGGACTAAGGATGAGCCAAATTGAATTGGATTCAATTTTGGGTTCAATCAGGGTTTTGACCTGATTCGGGTCGACTCAAAGTAAAGAGGGGTCGACTCAAGATGGGATCGACTCAAGCTTGGCTGGGGTCGACTCTCTCAGAGAACCTAGAGGATGACCTCTTCTGTTTTCCTAGGTGGGGTCGACTCGAGTTTTTTTGGGGTCGACTCGAGCAAGTTGGGGTCGACTCAAGCTCTGAAGGGGTCGACTAGCTGGGTGTATCAGGGGAAGAAGCTCTCTGTTGTCTCAGCTACGGTCGACCTGCGAAGCTCTAGGGTCGACTCGGGTCGACTTTGGAGTTGACTCGAGGCGACTTGGAGTCGACTCGAGATCGGAAAGGTCGACTCCTTCTGAAAATTCTGGAACTCACAGACGGGCTGAACTTGAGGGATTCGATCCGGATATGGTTTTTCAATGAAAAGTGATGAGATTTAGATCGTGGGAGATGTGGAAGATTGGCTAGATGATTATCAATGGAATTTCGAATTAAATTTGAATGAAATCAAATCAACACCATCCATTTCAAATGATCTCACCCGCATGAACTATCTATTGTTTGAATTTTTAATTCAAGCAAGATAGGATCTATCTTGTTACAACCATCCCCTTCATGCGCCAACAAGATACCAGATTTCCATTTGAATTTCGAATTCAAATGATCAGATGGCGTGCTTTTAAAAAGGGATTAATTTCTTGTGTTGCAAAAAATGAAAATCAGCCTTCCATCTAGCCGACTTCATTCTCCTCTAAGTCCATCTCACCATAGCTGATAGGGATCCCTAATAAGAGCCTTTAGAACAGATCTAAGTCCTCTTTAATCCCTACAAACCATTCCTCCAAGTTCTTCCAAGAAGGCGAATCAAAAGTTGATAGCGTCGGAAAGATCAAAATTCAGCAAAAGAAGATCCCGCGCAAGCTAGCACTTCCACGGGATTGGATTACTCCAAGAGCTTCGCGTGGATTACTCGTAGAGGCCAAATGAGTGTGTGGCTACGAAGCTCGAGCATCAGATCCATTACTTTCAGATTTTATAAAGGTATGAATCTAGATCAAAAGATATTTCTTATAGGTTCCAATCTCCAAGGGTTAAACCTCTTTTGGGGCTCTTCACAGAGTAATCTTCATAGCCTATTCGATGGGCATTCGAAGATTAGTTGGGTGTTAAATTAATTGAGTTTAGAACTTAATTAATAATCTCATTTTAGATCTGAAATTAATCGTGCAATGATTTTAGCATAATCGTTTAAACGATTCCGGCATATTGATCATATTGAAATTTGATTTCTTATGCATGTTAGAATTAAAATGTTTAATTCGATTTTTTCGCTGTGAATTTTAAAATTAAAAGAACTACGTATGACTTGATCCCCCTTGTGAAGGGGTATGTAGGCAACCCGAACAGGTACAGCCATTGATTTTGAAAAAGTTTTAATTTCAGCATGCTATCACTACTAGCATCATAGGATTGCTTTCAGTGGTATCAGAGCCAGGTTCTTTGTTTAATCTTTTATGTTTTAATTATTGCAATTAAATCTGGAATCATTAATATGTTTAGATTAGATCCAAAGTATTTTTATAATTAATTTAATTGCTGATGATGCATGATTAACTAGATCTGAAATTTGAATGCATGTGATGCAATGTTTATGTTAATATATGTAACATGAATAAATTTGAAATTATAAAATTGTTTAGATTAGATCTAAATAAAATATATGATTCATTTAATCACTGATTTTAAAAGAATTATCATATCTGAAAATAAATGCAAAAGTTGTTTGATGTTTCAATTAATTCATGATAGTTTATGTATATGATGTGTGAACATAAATCATAATGATTTAAACATGAATTAAAAGGTGAATTACACATGATTAATTATCAAACTCAGATCTGAAAAAAGTTTTAAGAACTGAAAGTTTATAATTAAGGTGTAATTAAAAGGATTATACAAAGATCTAAACTTTCATAAGCTTACACTTAATTAAGAATTAAGTGATATGAAAACCTAGATCTAGAATTGTAACTCAATTAAATGATGCTAACCCTAAAGGATGAATTTTGATGATTACAAAATACTTGAGATGATGTTGTGTACTAACGATGTTGGCTTAATTGTGAAGTTTTCTAAGTCAAGAAAAATTAGAAAAAATGAAGCACTGCAAAATTATAAGTTCTTCGCAAATAATTCATTTGATGTGTTCTTAAAGGAAAATGATCTTAATCCAATCCATGGAGATCAAAGATGAAGTCTAAAGTTTTCTGTTTGAAAAACTTGAGTCAACCCCTAAGCAAAAAGGACAAGTTTGAGTTGACTCTGACATGTTTTCTTCGAGTGGCACAGTCAATGAGTCGACCCTCGCATTATATGAATCGACCCTTGTGTAGTTAAAACTTAACAGAAAGCCTTTACCGCCTAAGACAAAGTTTGAAGAGTCAACCCTTATTCCAAATGAGTCGACCCCCGAAATTGAAGAGTCGACCCCAGTTCAGTCTCAACGTCAGCCAGAAAAATTAGTGCATGAGTTGACCCTTGTGTTTAAAGGGGCGACTCCTGAAGAAGATGAGTCGACCCTTTGAAGTTATCACAGCAAGAGCCGTCTCAATATCTTGAAGTGTCGACCCAGGATATGTTAGATGTATGCCCTAGAAGCCAATCTAGTTGACACATTATTAATTCTGGGACATAATTTTGTACTTGACTTTATTATTATTAAATAAAGATGGGCGTCTTTTTCATCCATATTATGTATGTGTCTATGAATCGTCCAAGGAATTAAAAAGATGATGATGCATATTTTCAAGTATTGAGATTTTGAGCTATGTGTCATTGGTGATTAATTCTTAAATGCTCCTTATTCATGGATCATCACGAGGACGGTGATCGATCCGATGAGATCAGTGCGTAGATTGCTTTCCTCATGGATGGACGAGTCTTGAGTCCATGGTGTGGCGACACTGAAGTGATAGTGCAAGTGCTTGTTAGAGAACAATGGTACTGAGCGTGATCAAGATAAGAAATCATTTGGATGTCTATCCACTCATCAGTGACTTGCTTGATGTTGCAGTAGTGTGACTAGTCCTTTGATCTACGGTACTTCGGCTGCTCACAGTGAGGTTACTGTAGTTTGATTACACGTATACATGGTCTTTAGTCATATGGGTCCTTGTAGTGTAGATTGGCTGCAGTAGGTTCACTGGAGGAGTAGGGTATGCACTTACAAGAAATTTATCGACCTTGGTAAATAAGGAGAGATCCTATATGATTTATAAGACTGAGTTCGTAAGACCTCGGCCGGGGGTAGTATGTACTGTGGAGAAAGAGTTTTTCATTCTTGAACTTAAGTCGAATAAATCTTGATATATGACAGACGATGGGGTTTGACGAGTTATCCATGACCTCCGTCCTGTAGAGATCCACGGTAGAAAGACTGTATCATACGATAACTACACCTAGAGGTTCATCATTCCATTCTGCTGGGTAGCCACTACATGCTGCTAGTGAAGGGAATATCTCCCGAGTTGTCCGATAAAATCGAATGCCAGGCATAAAAATCAGTTTTAATTTTTTTTTATTTATAACTGTTGCCCAGATAGACAACCCAAGAGGGGGGGATGAATTGGGTTTTAAAATAATTTTGCAATTAAAACGTTGTGGATGACTAATTAATGCTTTACCAAGATGATTAATTAATTGCTATGTGCTGTGAATGAAATGAGAGTAAAAGAAAGAGACAAACAATCACAAACATAAGGCTTTTATAGTGGTTCGGAGCTAACCCTTGCTCCTACGTCCACTCCCCAAGTCTCACTTGGGAATTCACTATAACCCCTTGGATTACAGCCGGTTGTTTTACAAGCTCACAACCAAACTTATTGTTTTACGAGCTCACAACGAACTCGGTCGGTTTTTCCTGGCTCACCGACTAGAACCACCCCGATTGTTTTCCCGGGATCACAATCGAACCCTTACACGTTGGTTTTACACTCGGCTCACCAACCAACCTCTACACCCTTGATTCAATCCCCCGATTGAACCAAGCAAAGACAAGATGGAAATAATGACAACAAACAGAAAAACAGAGCTTCTCAAAAGCAGATAAATAACAATATAAACTAGAGAGAAGTCAAGAGCCCTCAAACACGTTTGAGTTGGAGTAGAGTAGGGCTTCTTGAACTTCGGGTCTCCTCTTGAATGTCTAGTCGACTTGAATGCAGGAGGAGATCTCTTTCAATGTTTGGGAAGAGGTAGTTGGATGGAGTTATGGCGCTCTTCCCTCTTTTCGTTGAAAAACCACTTGCAGAGAATGAATGCTTGATTACTTTGAATGGAATGGTGCTTCTCTTCCTTGCTACAGTCCTCTGTGGCTATTTAAGCCATCCCCCACGGAAACTAGCCGTTAGACACCTTTTTCTGCCCGTTCTGCACACTCTGCACAACCTGACAATATGTCCGTTGGGGGTCGGAGTCGACTCGCGCGATCAGGAGTCGACTCGGCTGTAGCGGGAGTCGACTCGGCAACTGTTCCGGATTTGAATTAAAATGGCCTCTTCGACTGGGAGTCGACTCGTCTTGACCCGAAGTCGACTCGCCAACTTCTGGAGCTGACTTGGCATTTTCGGAGTCGGCTCATCTCATGAAATCCATGGAGCTAATTTTCAACTTGGCCCACTCGAGTCGACTCGACAATCCTGGGAGTTGACTCGGCGCTCAGAGCCCGAACTCCCGATCTTCTGTCTTTTGGCTCGTCCAGTCTTGGAGTCGACTCGAACTTCCCCGGAGTCGACTCGGCTCTCAGTTTCTGAAACATAGGCTTCTGCCTTTTTGGTGTAGCGCTGCCTTGGAGTCGACTCGAGCTGTCTGGGAGTCGACTCGGCTCTCAGAGACAGTAAATCGGTCTTCTGTCTTTTTGGGGTCGCGCTGTCTCGGAGTCGACTCGCGTATTGCGGGAGTCGACTCGAATCTCAGAGTCCGAAAACTCCTCTCTGACTTTTTGCCTTGTGTACCACTGAGAGTCCACTCTCGCTTTCTTTGGAGTCGACCTGCCAACCATCGGAGTCGACTCGCGTTCCACAGGAGTCGACTCGAATCTCAGGGTCGAAATTCGCTCTCTGACTTTTCTGTCTGTAACTCCTTGGAGTCGACTCATACTACTCCGGAGTCGACTCGGTAAACATCGGAGTCGACTCGCGCACTTCAGGAGTCGACTCGCTGACAGGTTTTGAGTTGATGCTTTCTGCTCGTCTGTCTGTTCTCAGTCGAAGTCGACTCGTAATGATCCGGAGTCGACTCGAGCCCGTGCCAGTGATTCTGATACGCTTGGAGTCGACTCGTAATACTCTGGAGTCGACTCGAGTCTCAGACTTTGGTTCAAACTGACTTCTTAACTTATCCAAAATATTATGAACCAAGTCTAGAAACACTTTAGACAAGATTTTCACTGAAACACTCAATTGAATTCATTAGTAAACAAGAGATATACTCAGATGCTTTGAGCTCATCAAAATCAAATAGGGTTATGATCAATCACTCCACAATCTCCCCCTTTTTGATGATGACAAAACATTGAGTATATGTAAAGTGAATTGCTCAATAAACAAGGAAATAAAATCCATAAATGAATTCAAGTGTCTGGTTATTTGATTTATCCAATCTTGAAAGGTGTGAAACAATAAATTTTGGAATTAAAGCTCCCCCTTTCATTTGGAATTATATAAGCCTTCATATCATGCAATCAATTGTTTGGCTTATATATATTTAATGATTTAGCTTTCTTAAAAATTCAGATTCTCCCCCTCAACATATGCATTCAACTTTGTTTTGATTCTCTGAATTTCCTTTTAATGCATTGAAGTTTTTGAACTGAAATTTTTTGGTTTTTAGAGGGAAAATCTGACAATTTGTTCTTGAGTTGGATTCAACTAATCTCCGAATATCCCTTGAATAGATTCTGGAGATTACTCCATTAGGAGCCCCAACAGAGAGATAATGAGCCTCGAGGTACCAAATCCACTAAGAACAAATTATGTTTGAATTCTCATTATTCCTTTTATGTTGATTCCATTTACATATCTATTAAGTATTTCTCTCCCTTTTTGTCATCATATCAAAAAGGAGGTAAGCAGAACAAACAATCACTTAGAGATCAAATTGCACATAATTGAAGAGAATATGTCTACTCATTGTATTGATGTGTATGTAAATACATTTTAGAATACAATAAGTAAAGCAAAAAAGTACATGTCAAAATAACACAAAATGATCTAAGGCTTCCTCGAGGAGGATGCGGCTCCTCCTCTCGAGGATGTGGCTCCTCCTCTCAATCTGTTCTGCTCCATGAGGAGGGTGACCGCATCTGTAACATGCCCGAGCTGAGAGATAATGGACGAAGTGGCCCTGCTATGTGTAGTGGAGAGCTCGGTCACCGACTTCTGAAGTGCGTCCAGCTTGTCGATGAGCATGTTCGACAAGCGCTCGGTCCCCTGAGTAGTGGTGCTCATGTCCTTCCGGATGTCATCGCGCATCTTCCGAGTGATACCCGTGACCTCACTCATACTGGAGAATTGAGCCTGGATCAGGCTCCGGACGTTGTAAATCTCTTCCCGCACATGGGCCGTCATCTCAGTCACAGCTGTCAAGGAAGGGACCAACGCTGACGAAGGTGCAGGAGTGGGAGCAGGCACTGAACCCCGGAGCTCCCGAAGTAGATCATCTCGCAGATCTCGGACAATCTCCTGCAGCAACTCCCGGAGCTGCTCAGGAGCGATCCGGACCTCCATGACCTGAGGAGCTGAGGAGGAGGGTCCGGCTGAGGTGGTAGGAGCAGAAGTGGAGGGAAAGTCAGGATAATCTGAGTCTGGCTCAGGACTAGGGGAATGTCTGGTGGTATGTGTGGAGGTGGAAGACTTCCTAACCCAGGTTCCCTCTACCTTCCAAAACCCCATCCTGTGTAGGGTCCCCGGACGCATGCGATCTGTCCATCGCAATGCGCGAGAGGGTTCCCCCTCAGGAATGGGAATCTCGGCCTCCCTAAACAAAAGGGTGAACATCATGCCGTAGGGGAGGGTGAGCCTAGGTCTATCTAGTGGCTCACATAGATATCTATAAATAAGTTTTGGGAAGTTGACTGGGGTGTCCTGGAGAATATAGAACATAAGGGCGATGTCCCTCTCAGAAACAAAGTCGAAGCGCCCAGTCTTCGGGAAGAGGGACCTAGACAGGATGCTCAGGAGGATCCGCACCTCAACTGGAAGTGAGCTAGCGGATACCTCATCCAAGGGGACTGGGGTGGATGCCCTAGAATGGCCGTAAGGGCCTCAGTCCTATCCTCAGGGTGTGCGGGTGCCACCCCAACTTGGGGAAGATGGAGGACCTGAGCAATGATATCCTCCGAAATGAATAATGGGACACCGGCTACCGTGCCCTCTATACCCCCATCGCCCCTGTGGACGGTACCGTAGAACTCCCTAACTAGTCCAGGGTATGTGGGGAGATCTAAGGTGAGGAAATACTCTAAGCCTTGGGCCCTAAGTCTCTCTCCTATCGTAAAGCCCTTCCGGGAGAGATAGTCGAAATCGACGTATCTCCCGGTGGAGACCGCCTTCCCGGCGCACGGCCTCGAGGGAACCGCCCTCGGCGGGGAACGAGCTGGAGGTTGTGGCCTCGCGGGATCGTTCTGAGCCTTGGAACGTCGCTCGGTGCCGGTTGCGGATTGGGGCCTCTTCCGGCTTGGGACAACGGTTTTACGAGGCATGGTCGACCTAGAATGGAGTAAAGCGCTAATGGATGGTGAAAGGTCGACGGGAAAAAGCTTAGGGACGGCCGGAGACGATCTAGGAGTCGGCTCTAGGGTTTTGAACAGTGGCGGCGGTGAAAATAAGTGTTTTCTAAACGATGGAGTTAGGGTTAAAAAGTCGGATCCCGACTGCGAGTCGACTCCTCTGAGTCGCGAGTCGACTCGACCTCGAGTCGACTCCAAAATAGGCGCGAGTCGACTCTCCTTATGTGCCTGTTAACCTCGAGTCGACTCCCGTCTGTATGCGAGTCGACTCCCCCTCTGCTGCCATCGATCTCGAGTCGACTCCCGCAAATGCGCGAGTCGACTCCCCCTTACGAGCCGACTCTGAAACTTGCTCGAGTCGTCTCGAACTCTGGCACGCACCTAAAAATCATGCTATGTTCGTGCCGAATGAGGGAAAATCACTAAATTATGATCTGATTTGATGATCATTGAAACGAAACTCTATATTAATCACAATCTAATCATCAAAATCAAATGAATCTAGTGAAAAATACCACTAGGATGGATCAATCACTCCTAATCCCCTCCTAAGCACACTAAATCTCTCTTCACTTAGGGGTTTTGTAAAAATGTCAGCTAATTGATCATCAGTACAAACAAATTGTAGTGTCACATCACCATTCAGTACATGATCTCTTATGAAGTGATGTCTTATCTCAATATGTTTAGTTCTTGAATGCTGAATTGGATTCTTAGTTAGATTAATGGCACTTGTATTATCACAATTAATGGGTATTTTATCTTGTTTAATGCCATAATCTTCTAATTGTTGTTTGATCCATAAGATTTGAGCACAACAACTCCCGGCTGCAACATATTCAGCTTCAGCAGTAGATAATGCAACCGAGTTTTGTTTCTTGCTAAACCATGAGATTAAGTTTTCTCCTAGAAATTGACAAGACCCGCTGGTACTTTTTCTATCAGGTTTACATCCAGCAAAGTCTGAATCTGTGTATCCTATTAATTTTAGGCTAGATTCTTTAGAATACCATAAACCTATATTCTTAGTTCCTATTAGGTATTTAAAGATTCTCTTAACTGCAATTAGATGTGATTCCTTAGGATTAGACTGATATCTACCACACATGCAAACACTAAACATGATATCAGGTCTACTTACAGTAAGATACAATAAAGATCCTATCATACCTCTATATAGTTTCTGATCTACAGATTTACCTGATTCATCTTGGTCTAATTTGCATGATGAGCTCATGGGGGTGCTGATTGACTTGTTTCCCTCCATATCAAACTTTTTTAAGCATCTCCTTGATATATTTGGCTTGATTGATGAAGATGCCTCCTTCAGACTGTTTGATTTGAAGCCCGAGGAAGTAGTTCAGCTCTCCCATCATGCTCATCTCAAATTCACTCTGCATCAAATCAGCAAATTCTTCGCAGAGGCGATTGTTAGTAGCACCGAAAATAATATCATCAACGTAAATCTGCACTAATAACATATCTTTGTTTTGCTTTTTCAGAAATAGTGTTGTATCTACATTACCCCTAGAGAACTCATGTTCTAATAGGAATTTGCTAAGTCTTTCATACCATGCTCTAGGTGCTTGTTTCAAACCATAAAGTGCTTTGTTCAATTTATAAACATGATTAGGGTATTGATGATTTTCAAAACCAGGGGGTTGTTCTACATATACGTCCTCATTAATATACCCATTTAAAAATGCACTTTTTACATCCATTTGAAATAGTTTGAAGTCCTTAGAGCATGCATATGCTAATAATAATCTAATAGCCTCAAGTCTAGCTACAGGAGCAAAGGTTTCATCAAAATCTATACCTTCTTCTTGATTATAGCCCTTTGCTACTAGTCTAGCCTTATTCCTTATGACAATTCCATTTTCATCAAGTTTATTTTTATAAATTCATTTGGTACCTATAATTGGATATTCAGAAGGTCTTTCAACTAGATTCCATACTTTATTTCTAGTAAATTGGTTTAATTCTTCTTGCATTGCATTTATCCAATTTACATCTTTTTCAGCTTCTTCTATGCGTTTAGGCTCAAAATGTGAAACGAAAGCTAGATGATTGTTTAAGTTCCTAAGGGATGCTCTAGTCCTAATATGTTGCCCAGTAGATACAACCCAAGAGGGGGGGTGAATTGGGTCTTTCAAAACTTTTATGCTACTTCTAAAACTTTTTGATTAACTATGCTAAGTTGTATAGATGCACAGTGAAAGTTAAACTTAGCAAGGGTTTGATGTATAGACTTCGACTTGATTAAATATGCTTGCAACTAAAGGATGTGCGGATAAGAATTAAGCAAGCAATTTATCTAAGTAAGTAAGTGTGTTAGTTAGACAATAACTAGAGGCATTACAAACACAAAGGACATATAGTGGTTCGGTGCACCCCAGCACCTACATCCACTCCCCAAGACCTCTTGGGAATTTCACTATAATCCTACCGATTACAGCCGGTTGTTTTACAAGCTCACAACCCAACTTGTTGTTTTACGAGCGCACAACGAACTCGGTCGGTTTTCACAGGCTCACCGACTAGAACCAACCCCGATTGTTTTTCCGGGCTCACAATCAAACCCTTACACGTTGGTTTTACCCTCGGCTCACCAACAAACCTATCTCCGTTGGTTTTCCCCTTTGGCTCACCAACAAACCTATCTCCGTTGGTTTTCCCTTTGGCTCACCAACAAACCTTACACCGTTGGTTTTCCCTTTGGCTCACCAACAAACCTTACACCGTTGGTTTTCCCTTTGGCTCACCAACAAACCTTTAACCCCTTGATTCAATCCCTTGATTGAATCAAGTTACAAGATATTAAAACAAAGAATAAAACAAATCAAAGCTTCTTAAACAAGCAAATATAACAATATAAACAGATAGAGTAAAGAGAAGCCCTCAAACGAGTTTTGAAGATGGAGGAGCTCGGCTTCTTCTTTACTTGATCCTCCTCTGATTTGGCATGAAGTAGAGGATCACTGAGGCAGCACACGGATGGAGAGGAAGCTTTGGGATTCACTTGGATGCTCTTCTTCCCTCTATTTCACTTTGAATGGCCCTTTTGTGCTTTTGGGAGATTTCCCTTGTAATCTGTTTGGAATCTCTTCCCTAAAAGTTCTCTCCCACTTCCATGAGTTCTCCCCTAGCTCTCTTCTTGTTTTTATAGCTTTAGATGGAGTGGAAACAAGAATATAGCCGTTAGAGACAAAAATATAGCCGTTGGAACCAGTCTGCACCTCCTGACAATATTACCGTTGGGATCGGAGTCGACTCGCGCGATCAGGAGTCGACTCGGCTGTAGCGGGAGTCGACTCAAGCTTTTCCGGAGTCGACTCGGCAACTGTTCCAAATTTGAATTTTGTCCACTCGAGTCGACTCGACTATCCTGGGAGTCGACTCGAATCCCAGAGTCCGAACTCCCGATCCTCTGTCTTTTGGCTCGTCCAGTCTTGGAGTCGACTCGAACTTCCTTGGAGTCGACTCGGCTCTCAGTTTTCGAAAGTTGGTCTTCTGCCATCTTAGTGTAGTGCTGCCTTGGAGTCGACTCGAGCTGTCTGGGAGTCGACTCGAATCTCAGAGTCGGAAAACTGATCCTCTGTATTTTGGAGCCGCGCTGCCTTGGAGTCGACTCGAGCTGTCTGGGAGTCGACTCGAATCTCAGAGGCAGTAACTTGTTTTTTCTGTCTGTTGATGGTCGCGGAGTCTCGGAGTCGACTCGTGCAATGCGGGAGTCGACTCGAATCTCAGAGTCCCAAAAATGCTCTCTGACTTTTTCTTTGTGTTCCGCTGAGAGTCGACTCTTGCTTTCTTTGGAGTCGACCTACCAACCATCGGAGTCGACTCGCGTTCCACTGGAGTCGACTCGAATCTCAGACCCGAAAACTGCTCTCTGACTTTTCTGTCTGTGACTCCTAGGAGTCGACTCATACTTCCCCGGAGTCGACTCGGTAAACATTGGAGTCGACTCGAATTCCTCAGGAGTCGACTCGAAGACTATTCTTTCGAATTTTTCCTTTGATTTTACTCCTCCAATTTGAACCTTTTGAACTTTAAACTTGGGCCAATGAATTGTAGCTTTCTTCTAACTTTTCTTGAGAGCTTTTGGAGGCCTTCTTGTGTTCTTCCAACTTGCTATGTTCCTTGCAAAATAAATATCTTTCTCCTTGCAACATAAACATTAGTATCCATACTTCAAGGTTTTGTGATCATCAAAATCAATCTATGAATCAATCTTTGGGTCATCAATCTCCCCCTTTTTGATGATGACAAAACTTGGAGTATATGCAATATAAAAGATATTGTATTTCTAGAAGTAATACATAGCTAAGTTGCATGAAGTGGAAAAACATATATATTTAAAAACATACTTCATGATAATGCTTTAGATTTAATCAGCTTAACACAATCAACATATTTAAATTTTAAGCTGATTTGTATTCAATTCAAAGTAATAAAGCATTCTGAGTATATAGCATATACTTAGATATTTCTCCCCCTTTTTGACAACATCAAAAAGATAGTGAAACATTAAGTACAAAGATCAGATCAGAACACATCGAGTGTGAATTCAAGAGATTTTCTAATTTGATACCACAGATAGTTTTCTAATCAAGTGTAGGTGGAATCTTCCTTAGGTTAATTCAAGAAGTACCACAAATGATATTCAAGGAAAAACATGAGTGGAAATCTAACCTCTCTTTAATAATAAGTATGAAAGCTTGTTCATTGAAGAACGTTTGCCCAATCTATTAAGTATTTTATCAACATGAGAGCAATTTAATTGATTTTCAGAGTAAAAGATCAAAACTTATATACTTGAAAAACATATCATCATGTTGGATCATGACTTCAAAGTTCTTTTTATGATAATAAGAGCATTGGGGCACAAATACCAAAATATGAATTCATGCAATTTATGATATATCTTAGAGCTCTTTTAAGGACTTTCTTTTATTCCTTTAGAAAATAAGCACGATTTGATACATAAAATAATGAATTTGCACAAAATTGAAGTTCCAAAAAGCAAGCCAATTAGAGCTCATTAGTGAAGTTTAAAAAAAAATAGATTTTCTAAGAGATACTCAAGAAAATTTAACACATTATTCTCCTCCTTTTTCATTAAATTAGAGGCTCTTAAGATTTGCAATTTGGTTCAAGAGTGATGCATGAGATATACTAACCAAATAACACGCCTCAAGGTGTATCATAAAGATTTTCAGATTTAAATTTCAGATGATACATATTGGAGAGTATTAGAATCACTTTTCATTTAGTATTCTTTCTCTCTCCTTTAGTTATAGATTTATGCGATTAAGTTCCATAAGACCTCTCCTTCTGAAATTTTCTTTCTCCCCCTCAATTGATCATTCCATTTAAGAGTTTAGAATCCTAAGATAATGTTCAATAAAATTGTCAATCTCAAAAATTTATTTTCTATAAGTTTCAGCTTATTTTCATAAGACTCAAGGTTTGAGATAAGACAACCTTTATAGAACTCATCTCAAGGTAATTTAAAGCATGTCTTGCAATATAAGGAAGTTCATAAAAATCAATCCATAAGATTTAAGGTATACATCAAATTGAAGTAACTTTAGGATAAGATACTGAATATCTAAAGCTCCCCCTCAAAAGATGCGTACTTCTTTAATCATTCTTTTCTTTTGTTGAATTTCAGATTTCAATGACAAACGTGAATAGAACTGAAATTCTATGATATCGAGAATGGAGAGTGATCAAGAATTATTCAAAATTTATAGCAATCACCCTTTTTAATCTATCAAGAACAAGTTATACTTCCTCTTAATCTTTGAGAAAATGTACTGAAATATTAATCAGAAAATGATTCATTTGACGCTCAGTTTCTTTCAAAAGCATTTACATTTTCTTTCTTTTAGAATCATTTGAGTGAGCTGAAATATTTCTAGCTTTAAGATCATTCACTCTATTTTATCTTTAATAATGTAGGAGAGAAAAACATATAGATGATCATTGAAATATATATATTTATAGAACTCAATTTCTTAATCATAGTTTTTCAGCAATGTATACATGAAGCATAATAAATATTTTTAATATCAAAATAAAATCATATATTTAAAAATATTTGCTTGCAATCAAGATCATTGATCATTTAGACCAATATTAGTAGATTTTAATGATAAGAAAGGATATGTTTCGGATGCGTATCGGAGCAATCAGCCAAGACATCAAAATTAATTCTGTTTTTCTTAAATTAAGATTTTATTTAGAAATCATATTGAGTTTAAGCTTTTATACAAAATCAGATTCTGAATTTTCATAAGAATTTTCAAGAAGGCTCTCAAAATTTGAGATATGTATCTTCTACTTTGTAGCTCATCTTAAATTACTAAGATTGAAAACACATATTTCAATAACATTAGAGCACTTTCAGAATCTTTGTATTTAGTATTGAGTTTCGATACAAAATGGAGGATATTTTAACAAGTATTAGGATATTATGTATCAAAGTTAGGCAAGTAGAAAGATAGATCAAGATCAATTCATTTTGCCTAAATAGAGATATCTTTCTCTTCTCATTTCAACTTTCACATTTTAACGATGATTGTGAATGACAAATCTGAATTTTCTTAACAAACAAAAATTTTATGTAGTATTTCAAACAATCAATCAAATTGTCCAAGCATGAAGCATTACAAAATATTGAGAATCCATAATTTAAAGCATCATGCCATATGCAAAATATATTATGTGTTAAGTCATGCATTAGAATATTAAGAGTAAGAATGTTAAGGATCAAAATCAATTCTTTTCAAATAAACTCCCCCTATTTAAATATAATTTTGCACTGATTTCATCCTTAAAGTGTGTTTTCAAGTGATTAAAAATTTGACTTAATTCTACTTTCATTTACTTTGTTTTTCATTTATAACTTTCTTATGCTCTATACTCTATTTGCTCCCTATCCGGTGGAGTTGGGAAGGGGCACGAGGTACTACCACTAGCCTCCCTCTTGTGCCGTCCCTAATATGCCCTACACCGAATAGTTGGGTCAAATAGTGCCGGGTACTACCACTAGCCTCCCCATTGGCACCATCCCTATGATAAGCAATATAGAAAGGTTAAACTATTTACTTTAAACTCTCCCTCTATTTAAGTGTAATTCATTACGGATTTTATCCTTCCAAAAGAATGCTCACACAAGTGCTGAATATATTATGCTTGTTTTGCTTTTTCTTAAGATTGGAGTATTTGCCTTTACTTAGATTTTACTTCTCTTGAATAATATCCATTATCTTTTCTTTATCTCTCTTTCTCTTTGTTATTCTCAAGTAATTTACTTGAAAGAGCAGAATAAAGAATTAATCAAATGTATCATATAGAGGTATATCATGCAAACAACATTTTCATTATGCTCAAGAATTCATAGCTTCTCACAAGTCATTTTAAATCAAAAATTTTAAGCATAAACTTGTGTAGTTCATGGTTATGACATAGGCAAAGATATATTTTAGTTTGGGCAAACCATGAAACAATTTCTAAAAGCATAAGTCAATCAATACATATATATAGACATGATATCAAGGAATTAATAATTAAAGATTTTAACCATGCCATACTAAGATTTAAGTTATTGACTTTGCTCAATTAATTTATGAGAGAGGTATCTAGAATTACCAATCCATTCTGCATTCTTCAGTCAAATACCTACTAGATTTCTTATGTATGAACTTTTGGCTGAAGAAGGTCCTCTCTCTTGTTTGCATGAGAATGTTTATTGTATCTTACGTGGAGATATCCTTCAAGTTGAAATCTCTCATTTTCTTGCTCAAGGATCCTGCAAGCTCCTTTTCTTCCTTGAAAGAAAGTTATTAGTTTCTTCAAGATACAAAACATTCATCCACCATATTTTTAACTAGATGACTCGATATAAGATATGATACTAGTTGAATGTTGAGTCACTTTACTCAAGAGATTCCCTAAGTATAAGCAAGCACATATCACTTGAACTAAAGAGATGGTTTCATTAACCAATATGGTTCAAGTACAAGCATGTGAGACAATAGAATGATTTATCAAGATCAAATCAATTTCTTATTTTCAACATCAATTTAGCTTAGATTCTATTTGCTTAAGATAATTGTCAATAAGGCATGCTAGCTAAGTTTTGATCAAATTGCCTTAAACAATTGTTTCTATCAAAATTCAGATTATGATTCATTTGTTATCAATAAATTATGATTCATTAGAGTTAGATTGAAGTCTTGCACAAGGGCACATAATGATCACACAATCTGGTCTATTAGGTATATGATAAAATAATTATTCTATCATGCTTTTGATGCTTGTTCCAAATCACATATTGCTTTATCATATATGTAATGTGTAATCTTTAAATATGGTGGTTATTTTACATAGATCTCCTTTTTTTTTTTAATGAAATAACCACATAGGAGTGAATTCTACACATTCATTTGACAGATTATAAAGCTCATGAAGCAAACAAATAATAATGGTGATCTTTACTTCTAATCATGCAAAAATCTTATCAAGATCTATCTTTTCTTGATTTAGTCTTTTAGTAGTTATCAATTTTTCTTCATTAAGTGCATATCTGAAAAATCCAATTTTGGTTCTAATTATTAACAAGTTTTTCAGATTGTTATATATAAAAGATTAACCATATACATATATAATTTGTTTTTAGTATTTTGATAATAAATCATTAGTCTCATAAAGAATAAAATGAATTGATACCTCTACAACTAGAATTTTTCATGAATGTTCTATATGCATTGCTTGATGAATGATATCCAAGGATAGAAGTATCTTTATCAGATTTGGCATTATTTTCATAAGAGCATATCAAGCATAACATGTACGACTGAAAAATATGAAAGATATGCAATGGTTCATTTTCCATTTTTCAGAAGATCAAAATTTTCATCAAAAATAGATCTAATAGAAATCATATGTATGACAAGCAGTGATGATAGTCTTTTAAAAAATTATTTGAGTAGATGACTATCATACATAATTGTCTTTTTCATTTCTTCAAGAATTCTATTAACCCTATTTTACTTATGATGTCCTTGGAGCTGAAATAATTGAATTTAATATTATTTTCTGTATAACCTTAATCAGGATTTTGGTTTTCAACACTGTGCCATGATCTTCACAGTTTGGAAACCTTTTTCATTTGAAACGCTTTTACAAGATTCAGTAAATACAGAAAAATACTTCAGTTTTATTTTCCAAGAACAAATCCAATGTAAGCTTTTGAAAACTTAGTGATGGAAACAACATCTTTAGATTTAGAAATGATTTTTGTTTGTTTCCTTAGTTAGCATGCATAGCAAAACTTTGACCTTTAAGTAGATAATCTAAGTAAGCCTATGGCAAGGTCTTTTGAGATTAAGTACATACTAGCATGAGTTGATTCTATGTGCCAAGGATGGTTTCTTTAATCTTGGTATTCATAGTGCATATATTCAAAAGCATACCAAGTACACATTATCATATCTATGATCAATAAACAATAATGCCATGGATAAAAACTCTCAATCAAGCATATAGAGAATTCATAGAATTAATCTTAATAATGATTAATCATTTAGCAACTTTATCCAAGGGTGAGTAAAGTATCCTATAAAATGAAGTGATTTGATTATATTTCCAAAAGTAGTTTCTATATCACAAAATTGATCAATACTAGCAATTCATACTAAAGCAAAAATAATGATGAGATGCAAGGATTACTGATTTCATTATTATTATTATTTAAAATTACTTTTCATAAGTATATTTTAAGTTTCAATGTGTCTAGAATACCCATTTGTATGAATCTATTTGTTTCATGGGTATCTTGGCACATCTATGTCTACATCCTCATATTTTCATTTTGGGTACCCAAGCTTGCTTGGATCCTTGAGAGTTAGGACATATAGTTCCTTTTGGAACCCAAATTTGTTTAATTGTAATAACTTTACTACTTGATTTAATTATGTTAGAACGATAGGTAAAGTTGTTATGCCCATTCTTTTCATGTTTGAAATAAGTTATCTTATTTAATGGATTGCTTGGTGAATTGATAACCTTTTTCTTTAGGGATTCATTGCTAAGTGAAGGAGTTAAGCCAAATTTTGATTTATCAAAATCTGTATGTTGGCTTTCAAACATCATTTTTAATCTTGCTGAACTTACAGTAAATTTGTTAATAAAAGACTTCAATTGGTTAATTTCTTTACTTAAGTTTTGATTTTCTTTAATTAAATTTTGATTTTTCTGAATTAATTGTTCTGAATTTAACCTTAAAATTTTATTTTCAGAATTTAGTTTATCTTGTATTTCATTATTAGAATTTCTTTCTTTTGAAATTTTCAGATTTAGTTTCTTAAGATTTTTATTCTTCACAGCTAATTTTCTACATTCACCATACAAATCATGAAAAGTATTTAATAATTCATCATAAGATAATTCTTCTTGAAAATCATTTGAGGTAAGAGTAGATTCAGATTTTACCTTGTCTTCTTGTGCCATAAAGCACGAGTTAGTTACCTCTTGTAGTTCCTTGGAGCTAATATCATCATTGTTGCTCCTAACTTTTAATTTCTTGCTTGACTCTTTCTTGGTCAAGGCTTTCTTCCTTTTTATCTCTTTCTTCCTTTCTTCTAGCTTCCTCTTCTTCTTTGTCTTTAGGAAGCTTTTGAATCTTTCTTCCTGATTTAGAGTGTTTCCTGCATGCTCAATGTTAGTCTTGCAATTATCCTCAAGTAAACTAACATGGGGTTCTTCGAAAATATCATAAGTTGCTTCAAGAGTATCCCATATTTGTTTGGCAGATGAACATATATAAATTTGGTTGAAAATATTTTTATTAAATGCACAGTAGAGAAGGTTCATAGCCTTAGCATTTAGTTCAGCCAAATTTTTATCGAACATACTTTCAATTAATTTCGTGGGTGTGTGTAGGCCATTTGTTATGACATTCCATAACTCATAGTTTTGTGATTGAGTAAAGATTTTCATTCTAGCTTTCCATTGAATATAGTTAGATCCATCAAACAGTGGAGGTCTGTTTGTGGAAAGTCCCTCAGCAAGTAATACGTTATGTGGGGTTGTCATGATCTTTGGCTCTAGTCGGTTAAGACTACAAATAATATTTGAGCACCTGCTCTGATACCACTTGTTGCCCAGTAGATACAACCCAAGAGGGGGGGTGAATTGGGTCTTTCAAAACTTTTATGCTACTTCTAAAACTTTTTGATTAACTATGCTAAGTTGTATAGATGCACAGTGAAAGTTAAACTTAGCAAGGGTTTGATGTATAGACTTCGACTTGATTAAATATGCTTGCAACTAAAGGATGTGCGGATAAGAATTAAGCAAGCAATTTATCTAAGTAAGTAAGTGTGTTAGTTAGACAATAACTAGAGGCATTACAAACACAAAGGACATATAGTGGTTCGGTGCACCCCAGCACCTACATCCACTCCCCAAGACCTCTTGGGAATTTCACTATAATCCTACCGATTACAGCCGGTTGTTTTACAAGCTCACAACCCAACTTGTTGTTTTACGAGCGCACAACGAACTCGGTCGGTTTTCACAGGCTCACCGACTAGAACCAACCCCGATTGTTTTTCCGGGCTCACAATCAAACCCTTACACGTTGGTTTTACCCTCGGCTCACCAACAAACCTATCTCCGTTGGTTTTCCCCTTTGGCTCACCAACAAACCTATCTCCGTTGGTTTTCCCTTTGGCTCACCAACAAACCTTACACCGTTGGTTTTCCCTTTGGCTCACCAACAAACCTTACACCGTTGGTTTTCCCTTTGGCTCACCAACAAACCTTTAACCCCTTGATTCAATCCCTTGATTGAATCAAGTTACAAGATATTAAAACAAAGAATAAAACAAATCAAAGCTTCTTAAACAAGCAAATATAACAATATAAACAGATAGAGTAAAGAGAAGCCCTCAAACGAGTTTTGAAGATGGAGGAGCTCGGCTTCTTCTTTACTTGATCCTCCTCTGATTTGGCATGAAGTAGAGGATCACTGAGGCAGCACACGGATGGAGAGGAAGCTTTGGGATTCACTTGGATGCTCTTCTTCCCTCTATTTCACTTTGAATGGCCCTTTTGTGCTTTTGGGAGATTTCCCTTGTAATCTGTTTGGAATCTCTTCCCTAAAAGTTCTCTCCCACTTCCATGAGTTCTCCCCTAGCTCTCTTCTTGTTTTTATAGCTTTAGATGGAGTGGAAACAAGAATATAGCCGTTAGAGACAAAAATATAGCCGTTGGAACCAGTCTGCACCTCCTGACAATATTACCGTTGGGATCGGAGTCGACTCGCGCGATCAGGAGTCGACTCGGCTGTAGCGGGAGTCGACTCAAGCTTTTCCGGAGTCGACTCGGCAACTGTTCCAAATTTGAATTTTGTCCACTCGAGTCGACTCGACTATCCTGGGAGTCGACTCGAATCCCAGAGTCCGAACTCCCGATCCTCTGTCTTTTGGCTCGTCCAGTCTTGGAGTCGACTCGAACTTCCTTGGAGTCGACTCGGCTCTCAGTTTTCGAAAGTTGGTCTTCTGCCATCTTAGTGTAGTGCTGCCTTGGAGTCGACTCGAGCTGTCTGGGAGTCGACTCGAATCTCAGAGTCGGAAAACTGATCCTCTGTATTTTGGAGCCGCGCTGCCTTGGAGTCGACTCGAGCTGTCTGGGAGTCGACTCGAATCTCAGAGGCAGTAACTTGTTTTTTCTGTCTGTTGATGGTCGCGGAGTCTCGGAGTCGACTCGTGCAATGCGGGAGTCGACTCGAATCTCAGAGTCCCAAAAATGCTCTCTGACTTTTTCTTTGTGTTCCGCTGAGAGTCGACTCTTGCTTTCTTTGGAGTCGACCTACCAACCATCGGAGTCGACTCGCGTTCCACTGGAGTCGACTCGAATCTCAGACCCGAAAACTGCTCTCTGACTTTTCTGTCTGTGACTCCTAGGAGTCGACTCATACTTCCCCGGAGTCGACTCGGTAAACATTGGAGTCGACTCGAATTCCTCAGGAGTCGACTCGAAGACTATTCTTTCGAATTTTTCCTTTGATTTTACTCCTCCAATTTGAACCTTTTGAACTTTAAACTTGGGCCAATGAATTGTAGCTTTCTTCTAACTTTTCTTGAGAGCTTTTGGAGGCCTTCTTGTGTTCTTCCAACTTGCTATGTTCCTTGCAAAATAAATATCTTTCTCCTTGCAACATAAACATTAGTATCCATACTTCAAGGTTTTGTGATCATCAAAATCAATCTATGAATCAATCTTTGGGTCATCATAATAGGTTGAGACGGATCATCTAGAATTAATTCCTTAGGATGCCCGTGAGCATACCTCCAAGCTTTAGTTAGCCCATGATCTACTATAGTCTCTTGGCTTGATGATGCATCTTCAATTAATTTTTGACTGTTATCTTGTAATGTCATCTCGTCAATCTTTTCTTCAAGAATTTCCGTATCATCATCAAAATTAACTCTCTTACTAGAAGAGATATCGCTAGAATCATCGAAGACAACATGTATGGATTCTTCTATAACTAGGGTTCTTTTATTAAAGACTCTATATGCTTTACTAGTTGTAGAGTACCCTAAGAATATGCCCTCATCAGATTTAGAATCAAATTTTTCTAGATTATCTTTCCCATTATTATGAACAAAACGCCTACATCCAAAGATATGAAAATAGTTTACTTTTGGTTTTCTGTTTTTCCAAAGTTCATAAGGTGTTTTCTTTATAATAGGTCTTAATAAAACTCTATTTAATATATGACAAGAAGTATTAATGGCTTCTCCCCAAAAGTACTTAGGGAGGTTACTTTCACATAACATAGTTCTAGCCATTTCCTCTAGAGTTCTGTTTTTCCTCTCCACAACTCCATTTTGTCGTGGTGTCCTAGGTGCAGAAAAATTATGTGTTATCCCCTTTTTACTACAAAACTCATCAAATAAATAATTTTCGAATTCGGTACCATGGTCACTTCTAATAGCTATGACTGAAGTATCTCTAGCATTGGTTACTTCTTTATGAAATTTCTTGAAAACTGAAAAAGCTTGATCCTTATGAGCTAAGAACATGACCCAAGTGTATCTAGAATAATCATCTACAATAACTAGACCATATTTATTTCCACCTAGGCTTGTGGTTCTAGTTGGTCCGAATAGGTCCATGTGTAGTAGTTCTAGAGGTCTAGAGGTTGAGACACAATTTATAGATTTAAAGGAGTTCTTTGATTGTTTGCCAAATTGACATGCTTCACATATTTTATTCTTTTCAAACTTTAATTTTGGCAAACCTATCACCGAATCTCTTTTAACTAGTTTAGATATTGTGTCCATGCTTGCATGACCTAACTTACGGTGCCATAACCAACTAGCATCATTGTCCTTAGTTTCATTAACAACTAAGCATGGGTTGTGTTTGGCAAGATCCTCAAGGTCTACAACATACACATTTCCACGTCTTATTCCTTTAAAAACTAAACTATTGTCATTTGGGTTTGTTACGATGCATAGTGATGGTTTAAACATAACATCATAACCTTTATCACATAATTGACTAATGCTTAATAAATTATGCTTAAGACCGTCAACATATCTAACATTATCAATAAAAGTAGAAGGGATAATTTGTACTTTACCTATACCAATGATGTGACCTTGGTTGTTGTCTCCAAAAGTCACAGCACCTCCCTTCTTAGCTTCAAGGGTGAAGAATTAATCCTTGTCACCCGTCATGTGTCTTGAACAGCCACTATCCAAGTACCAGCAATTTTTGTTGACCTCGGCTGCAAGACACTCCTACACAAGCAGATCATATAATTTTAGGTACCCAAGTTTTCTTGGGTCCTTCATGGTTAGTCATGTTGGTTCCTTTTGGAACCCATACCCTTTTGATTTTTCTTTTAGTTTTTTCTTTCCTATAGTCACATACATTTGCTTTATGTCCTACAGTTCCACAACAAAAACAGGTTATTTTTTTAATTTTACTTTCTCCTGCTTTAACAAAGAAGTTACTAAGAAGTTTTTGCTTGTTTTTAGGTTTGTATCCTAGACCTGCTCTATTGAATACAGCTCGTTGACTATTAAGTATCATATTTAATTTTTCAAAACTATATGTAAATTTTTCAACCAAGGGTTTATATTTCTCGAGTTCTTTAGTTAGTGTTTGTTTTTCTGCTTTTAGATCATTTAGTTCTTTTGTGATACTCTCATTTATATGTTTATAGTTTTTGGGTTCTAACGTTTCTTTGTTCAGCCTTTCATTTTCTTTAGTTAAGGTATTATTCTTTTGTATCAAGATTTGGTTGCTTGTTTTAAGTTCTGCATTTTCTTTGGTGATACAATCCTTATCCTTAACTAACTTATCGTATTTATGTAGGTAAGATTGATTAGCTATTTTTAGTTCTTTATTCTTAAGATTTATGGCCTTATATTCAATCATTAATTCATTAAATGCATCATACAATTCATCAAAGGTAAAATCGAGATGCGTGTTGGATGTTACCTCATTTTCATTGGCCATGAAACAGAAATTGGCCTTTTCTTCTTGTTCCTCATCCGATGATGAAGATGATGCGTCGGAGTCCGATAAGGTGGTGACAAGGGCTTTCTTCTTCTTGTACTTGCTGCCCTTCTTTAGTAAGGGACACTCAGCTCTGATGTGCCCCGGCTTCTTGCACTCATAACACCCAATCCCCTCATTTTCCCTTTCCTTACCTTTATCCTTGCGATAGGAATTTGAGGGGCCTCTCCTTTGATGATAGGACTTCTTGTGGTTGATGAATTTTCTGAACTTGCGCACAAGAAGAACCTCATCATCATCTCCCTCATGATCTTCTTCTTCACTGCTGCTACTGCAAGACAAATCTTTGTTAGATGATGTGGATTTGAGAGCTATTACCTTTTTCTTATGGGAGGACTCTTCTTCGCTGTGCTGCTTCATTGTTAGCTCGTGAGTCATTAGGGATCCAAGGAGCTCTTCAAGTGGAAGCTTGTTCAAGTCCTTAGCTTCTTGGATTGCCGTCACCTTGGCTTCCCATGACCTTGGTAGACAGCGAAGAATTTTCCTGACAAGATCACTGTTAGTATAGTTTTTGCCAAGGCTTTTTAGGCCATTGACAATGTCAGTAAACCTAGTGAACATGCTAGTGATTGTCTCATTAGAATCCATCTTAAATAGTTCATACTTATGAACTAATATATTTATTTTGGATTCTTTGACTTGATTCGTGCCCTCATGGGTCACTTCAAGTCTGTCCCAAATCTCTTTTGCAGAATTGCAAGTAAAGACTCTATTGAGTTCATTCCTATCTAATGCACAGTAAAGCACATTCATTGCTTTAGAATTGAGTTGTGCCTTTCTCATCTCATGTTCATCCCAATCCTTTTCTAGTTTAGGTACAGTGACACCCTCTACATAGATGGATGGGATGTATGGTCCATTTACTACAATGGTCCACATCTCATAGTCTTGGGCTTGGATGAATATTCTCATCCTAGCCTTCCAATATGAGTAGTCGGATCCATTAAAGAATGGGGGTCTTTGGGTGGACTGACCCTCAATGTGGGAAGATCCAAATGGGGTTGTCATTTTGATCTTTTACTCTTAGGGTAGAAGAGTTTAGGCTCTGATACCACTTGTTGCCCAGATAGACAACCCAAGAGGGGGGTGAATTGGGTTTTAAAATAATTTTGCAATTAAAACGTTGTGGATGACTAATTAATGCTTTACCAAGATGATTAATTAATTGCTATGTGCTGTGAATGAAATGAGAGTAAAAGAAAGAGACAAACAATCACAAACACAAGGCTTTTATAGTGGTTCGGAGCTAACCCTTGCTCCTACGTCCACTTCCCAAGTCTCACTTGGGAATTCACTATAACCCCTTGGATTACAGCCGGTTGTTTTACAAGCTCACAACCAAACTTGTTGTTTTACGAGCTCACAACGAACTCGGTCGGTTTTTCCTGGCTCACCGACTAGAACCACCCCGATTGTTTTCCCGGGATCACAATCGAACCCTTACACGTTGGTTTTACACTCGGCTCACCAACCAACCTCTACACCCTTGATTCAATCCCCCGATTGAACCAAGCAAAGACAAGATGGAAATAATGACAACAAACAGAAAAACAGAGCTTCTCAAAAGCAGATAAATAACAATATAAACTAGAGAGAAGTCAAGAGCCCTCAAACACGTTTGAGTTGGAGTAGAGTAGGGCTTCTTGAACTTCGGGTCTCCTCTTGAATGTCTAGTCGACTTGAATGCAGGAGGAGATCTCTTTCAATGTTTGGGAAGAGGTAGTTGGATGGAGTTATGGCGCTCTTCCCTCTTTTCATTGAAAAACCACTTGCAGAGAATGAATGCTTGATTACTTTGAATGGAATGGTGCTTCTCTTCTTTGCTACAGTCCTCTGTGGCTACTTAAGCCATCCCCCACGGAAACTAGCCGTTAGACACCTTTTTCTGCCCGTTCTGCACACTCTGCACAACCTGACAATATGTCCGTTGGGGGTCGGAGTCGACTCGCGCGATCAGAAGTCGACTCGGCTGTAGCGGGAGTCGACTCATGCTTTTCTGGAGTCGACTCGGCAACTGTTCCGGATTTGAATTAAAATGGCCTCTTCGACTGGGAGTCGACTCGTCTTGATCCGGAGTCGACTCGCCAACTTCTGGAGCTGACTTGGCATTTTCGGAGTCGGCTCATCTCATGAAATCCATGGAGCTAATTTTCAACTTGGCCCACTCGAGTCGACTCGGCGCTCAGAGCCCGAACTCCCGATCTTCTGTCTTTTGGCTCGTCCAGTCTTGGAGTCGACTCGAACTTCCCCGGAGTCGACTCGGCTCTCAGTTTCCGAAACATAGGCTTCTGCCTTTTTGGTGTAGCGCTGCCTTGGAGTCGACTCGAGCTGTCTGGGAGTCGACTCGGCTCTCAGAGACAGTAAATCGGTCTTCTGTCTTTTTGGGGTCGCGCTGTCTCGGAGTCGACTCGCGTATTGCGGGAGTCGACTCGAATCTCAGAGTCCGAAAACTCCTCTCTGACTTTTTGCCTTGTGTACCACTGAGAGTCGACTCTCGCTTTCTTTGGAGTCGACCTGCCAACCATCGGAGTCGACTCGCGTTCCACAGGAGTCGACTCGAATCTCAGGGTCGAAATTTGCTCTCTGACTTTTCTGTCTGTAACTCCTTGGAGTCGACTCATACTACTCCGGAGTCGACTCGGTAAACATCGGAGTCGACTCGCGCACTTCAGGAGTCGACTCGCTGACAGGTTTTGAGTTGATGCTTTCTGCTCGTCTGTCTGTTCTCAGTTGGAGTCGACTCGTAATGATCCGGAGTCGACTCGAGCCCGTGCCAGTGATTCTGATACGCTTGGAGTCGACTCGTAATACTCTGGAGTCGACTCCAGTCTCAGACTTTGGTTCAAACTGACTTCTTAACTTATCCAAAATATTATGAACCAAGTCTAGAAACACTTTAGACAAGATTTTCACTGAAACACTCAATTGAATTCATTAGTAAACAAGAGATATACTCAGATGCTTTGAGCTCATCAAAATCAAATAGGGTTATGATCAATCACTCCACAATAACAATTATAAATATTTAATTTAACTTTTATGTAAAATTACCTCAAGCCCGCAGCGGAAGTTGGTCGAGGTAATCTGGATCTGGATCTGGATCTGGATCCCTGAAGGTAGCTCTGCGAGGCCTGGATCTGCAAGCCCTCTACTTCGCACGCACGTCGAGCTTCGTAGGAAGGTTGGACGATATCTGTATTTTGCAAAACCACTTTTTGCAAAAAGGACCCTAGAAGAAACACTTTTCTTTTCTTCTCCTTTTTCTTCTTCCTTCTCTCCCGTTTCCAACCCGAGAGCTTCAATTTTGGACTGATCGCAGAGAAGAAGAGAGGAGACTAGAAAGCCGGATTTGAATGCTTGCCACTGGGAGAAGATTGAGAGAGAAGGACCACTTCTTCTCTCTTCCTCTTCTCCTTTAGAAAAAATCCCACTGAAGCTACCTCTGTCTGTGAAGTTTCTTCCAAAATTTCACAGACAGATTCACTTCTTTTTTTCTCTGATTCGTTCTGTATTCAAGAGGAAAACGTTGGTCTATCTGTAGGCCAACGCAGAGAGGATTTAAGAGGAGTAATGACTGTCTTTACGAATCCATACGTTATGAATTCATAACATTCGTTTCAGAAACAAACGTGGGGAAAAAATAGTAAATCCATCCGATAACAGCCGGATTTCAAAAATCAAATTTAACCGGAATGTAGCTGGTTCAAAACCAGACATTCCGGTCCAGACGGCAGAGCGGCCGGAGGCCAGACGGTGGCACGATGTGGAGACGAAGCCGGGAGGAAGAAAGCTCTGTTTTCTCCTCCCAGGCTTGTTGCCCAGATAGACAACCCAAGAGGGGGGGTGAATTGGGTTTTAAATTAATTTGGATAATTAAAACGTTATGGATGATTAATTAAAAACTATTGCAAGTTATTTAATTAATGCTAAGTGCTGTGAGTGATGTGAGAGGAAGAAGAGAAGAGACAATCCAATGCAAACACAGAGTTTTATAGTGGTTCGGAGCTACCCGTTGCTCCTACGTCCACTCCCCAAGTCTCTCTTGGGAATTCACTATAACCCCCTTGGATTACAGCCGGTTGTTTTGCAAGCTCACAACCAAACTTGTTGTTTTACGAGCTCACAACGAACTCGGTCTCACCGACTAGAACCAATCCTGATTGTTTTCCCGGGCTCACAATCAAACCCTTACACACGTTGGTTTTTAACTTGGCTCACCAACCAACCTTAAACCCCTTGATTCAATCCCCCGATTGAATCAAGTAAATACAAGAGATAGAAGAAAATAGAAAATAGCTTCTCAAAAAGCAGATTTAAAACAATATAATCGTAAAGGAGTTAGAAGCCCTCAAACGCTTTTAAGCTGGTGAAGAGGTATGGCTTCTGGAACTCCGGTCTCCTCTTGAAAGAGTGGTCGACTTGAATGCAGGAGGAGGAAGCTTTGATTGTTGGGAAGAAGTTGTTGGAGCAGTAAATGCAGATCTTCCCTTTTTCGTTTAAGAGCACTTGGAGAGCTTGAAAACTTGAATGCTTGGAGTGGAATATCTGTTCTCTACCTTGCTACAGTCCTCTGTGGCTATTTAAGCCAACCCCCACGGAAACTAGCCGTTACTCTGCTTTTTCTGGCCGTTCTGCACACTCTGCGCAGCCTGACAATATGACCGTTGGTGGGTTGGAGTCGACTCGCGCGATCAGGAGTCGACTCGGCTGTAGCAGGAGTCGACTCACGCTTTTCTGGAGTCGACTCGGCAACTGTTTCAAATTTGAATTAAAGTTGCAGTCTTGACTGGGGTCGACTCGTCTTGACCTGGAGTCGACTCGCCAACTTCTGGAGCTGACGTGGCAATTTTGGAGTCGGCTCATCCACTGAAGTCCGTGGATCCAAATTTGAATTTTGTCCACTCGAGTCGACTCGACTGTCCTGGGAGTCGACTCGAATCTCAGAGCCCGAACTCCCGATTCTCTGTCTTTTGGCTCATCCAGTCTTGGAGTCGACTCGAACTTCCTTGGAGTCGACTCGGCTCTCAGTTTCCGAAAGTTGGTCTTCTGCCTTTTGACGTGAAGCTTGTCTCGGAGTCGACTCGAGCTATCTGTGAGTCGACTCGAATCTCAGAGGCAGTAACATGGTCTTCTGTCTGTTGATGGTCGCTCAGTCTCGGAGTCGACTCGCGTACTGCGGGAGTCGACTCGAATCTCAGAGTCCAAAGATCGTTCTCTGACTTTTTCTTTGTGTTTCTCTTGGAGTCGACTCTTACTACCCTGGAGTCGACTCATTGAACATTGGAGTCGACTCGCGCACTTCGGGAGTCGACTCGTTGACAGTTTCTGAGTTGAAGCTTTCTGTCCTTCTGTCTGTTCTCAGTCGGAGTCGACTCGTACTGATCTGGAGTCGACTCGAGCTCGTGCCAGTGAACTTGATACGCTTGGAGTCGACTCGTGATACTCGGGAGTCGACTCGAGTCTCAGACATTGGTTCATGCAGACTTCTTAACTTATCCAAAATACTATGAACCAAGTCTAGAAACACTTGGACAGGATTTTCACTGAAACACTCAATTGAATTCATTAGTAATCACAAGATATACTTAAATGCTTTGAGCTCATCAAAATCAAATGGGGTTTTAATCAATCACTCCACAATTTCCCCCTTTTTGATGATGACAAAACTTTGAGTATATGTAAAGTGAATTGCTCATAAAACAATGAAGTAAAATCCATAAATGAATTCAAATGTCTGATAATTTAATTTATCCAAGTTTGAAAGGAGTGAAACATTAAATTTCGGAGTTAAAGCTCCCCCTTTCATTTGGAATTATATAAGCCTTCATATTATGCAATCAATTGTTCGGCTTATATGTCATTAATGATTTAGCTTGATTAAAATTCAGATTCTCCCCCTCAACATATGCATTCAACTATGTTTTGATTCTCTGAATTTTCTTTTAATGCTTTGAAGTTTTTGAACTGAATTTTATCTTTTTAGAGGAAAAATCTGTCAATTTGTTCTTGAGTAGGATTCAGCTAATCTCCGAATATCCCTTGAATAGATTCTGGAGATTACTCCATTAGGAGCCCCAAAAGAGAGATAATGAGCCTCGAGGTACCGAATCCACTTAGAACAAATTTGTGTGTGTTATTAAGAGTTTATCTTTTTATTTATTTCCATTGATTTCTTTTACATATTTTTTCATATTTCTCCCCTTTTTACATATTTTATACATATTTCTTCCCCTTTTTGTCATCATACCAAAAAGGAGGTAATCACACACAATCAATGGCACAACCAATCATCAAATGGCACATAATTGAAGATAAAATGTCTACTCATTGTATTGATATGAATGTGAATACATGTGAGAATACAATAAGTAAAGCAAAGCAAGACAAAACACAACTCAAACACATCTATGTCCTCCTCGAGGATGAAGCTCCCCCTCTCGAGGATGCATCTCCTCCTCTGGAGGGTGTGGCTCCTCCTCTCGAGGATGTGGCACCTCCTCTGGAGGATGGTGCTCCTCCTCTCAATCGGCTCTGCTCCATGAGGAGGGTGACTGCATCTGTCACATGTCCGAGCTGCGTGATAATAGACGTGGTGGCTCTGCTATGTGTAGTGGAGAGCTCTGTCACCGACGCCTGAAGTCCAGTCACCGATGTCTGTAGTGCGTCCAGCTTGTCGATGAGTACATTCGACAAGCGCTCGGCCCCCTCGGTGGTGGTGTGCATGTCACGACCTATCTCCTCTCGCATCTGTCGAGTGGAGCTCGTGACCTCACTCATGCTATGGAACTGGGCCTGGACCAAACTCCGGATATTGTAGATCTCTTCCCGTACATGAGCCGTCATGTCAGTCACGGCTGTCAAGGAAGGGACCAGGGCAGAGGAAGTGGGCGCAGAAGAGGGAGCAGGCACCGAGCCGCGGATCTCCCGAAGCAGCTCGTCCTTCAGATCTCGGACGATCTCCTGCCGCAGCTCCCGGAGCTGCTCTGTATCAATACGGACCTCCATAGATGGTGGAACTGAGGAGGAAGGTCCGGCAGAGGTGGTAGGAGCAGGAGGAGTGGATGGGAGGTCTGGATGGTCTGGAAGGTCTGGGTAGTCTGAATCTGGCTCAGGACTGGGTGATGGTCTGGTGGTCTGAGCAGTGAGAGTGGACTTCCTAACCCAAATCCCTTCTCTCTTCCGAAACCCCATCCTGTGCATAGTCCCCGTACATAAGCGATCAGTCCATCGCAAGGCACGAGAGGGTTCCCTCTCAGGAATGGGAATCTCGTACTGCCTAAAAAGAAGAGTGAATAACATTCCGTATGGGAGTGAGAGCCTAGGTCTATCTAGGGGCTCACACATATACCTATAAATGAGCTTTGGGAAGTTGATCGGGGTGTCCTGAAGGATATAAGACATAATAGCTAAGTCCCTCTCATTCACAAAATCAAATCTCCCTGTCTTAGGGAAGATGGACCTGGACAGAATGCTCAAAAGGATTCTCACTTCAATAGGAAGTGAGCTAGCAGATACCTCATCTAGGGGGGACTGAGGTGGATGCCCTAAGACGACCGTAAGGGCCGCAACTCTATCCTCAGGGTGTGCGGGAGCCACCCCTACTAATGGAAGGTGAAGGATATGGGCAATGAGGTCCTCTGTGACACGCAACGGGACACCTACTACCGTGCCCTCGATACCTCCATCTCCCCGATGGACGGTACTGTAAAACTCTTGAACTAGGCCAGGATAGGTGGGAAGGTCCAAGGTGAGGAAGTACTCTAGGCCCTGGGCTCTAAGCCTATCGCCTATGGTGAACCCCTCCCGGGAGAGATAGTCGAAATCGACAAACCTCCCGGAGGTGACGGCCTTCCCGGCCAACGGCCTAACGAGAACCACCCTAGGCGGGGAACGATCCGGAGGTGGTTGCCTCGCGGGATCGTGCCGCGCCTTGGAGCGCCGCTCGGGACCGGCCTCGGGACGGGACCTCTTCCTAACGACGGTCTTACGAGGCATCTTGACCTAAACGGGAAGAAAAATACCTAGAGGACGGTGAAGGGTCGACGGAGGAAGCTTGGGACGGACCGGAGACGACCTAGGAACGGACGAAAACCCTAAGAACCGGTGAAAAATCGACGGAAAAAGGGTTGGAGACGATCGGGGACGACCTAGGAGTCGGCTCTAGGGCTTTTTGAACAGTGGCGGCTTGAGAGAAAAGTGTTTTCGAAACGACAAATCTAGGATTAAAAAGTCGGATCCCGACTGCGAGTCGACTCCCCTGAGTCGCGAGTCGACTCGACCTCGAGTCGACTCCAGAATATGCGCGAGTCGACTCTCCTTATGCGCCTGTAGACTTCGAGTCGACTTCCGACAATGTGCGAGTCGACTCCCCCTCAGCTGCCATCTTTGCGAGTCGACTCCCGCAAATGCGCGAGTCGACTCCCCCTTAGGAGCCGGCTCTGAAACTTACTCGAGTCGTCTCTAACCTTGGCACGCACCTAAAAGTCATGCTATAACCGTGCCAAATGAGGGAAAATCACCTAATTGGGATCTGATTTGATGATCATTGAATGTAAACTCTATTTTAACCGTATTCTAATCATCAAAATCAATTAATCTAGTGGAAACTCCCACTAGGATGGATCAATCACTCCTAATCCCCTCCTAAGCACGCTAAACCTCTCTTCACTTAGGGGTTTTGTAAAAATATCTGCTAATTGATTATCAGTGCAAACAAATTGGAGTGACACATCACCATTCAATACATGATCTCTTATGAAGTGATGTCTTATCTCAATGTGTTTAGTTCTTGAATGTTGAATTGGATTTTTAGTTAGATTTATGGCACTTGTATTATCACAATTAATGGGAATTTTATCTTGTTTAATGCCATAATCTTCTAATTGTTGTTTAATCCACAAGATTTGAGCACAACAACTCCCGGCTACCACATATTCAGCTTCTGCAGTGGATAATGCAACCGAGTTTTGTTTCTTGCTAAACCATGAGATTAGGTTTTCTCCTAGAAACTGACACGACCCGCTGGTACTTTTTCTATCAAGCTTACATCCAGCGAAGTCTGAATCTGTGTACCCTATTAAGTTTAGGCTAGATTCTTTAGAGTACCATAGCCCTATGTTCTTAGTTCCTATTAAGTATTTAAAAATTCTCTTAACTGCAGCTAGGTGTGATTCTTTAGGATTAGCCTGATATCTAGCACACATGCAAACACTAAACATAATATCAGGTCTACTTGCAGTAAGATATAGTAAAGATCCTATCATACCTCTATAAAGTTTTTGATCTACAGATTTACCTGATTCATCTTGATCTAATTTGCATGATGAGCTAATGGGGGTGCTGATTGATTTGTTTCCTTCCATATCAAACTTCTTGAGCATCTCCTTGACATATTTTGCTTGATTGATAAAGATGCCTCCTTCAGATTGTTTGATTTGAAGCCCGAGGAAGTAGTTCAGCTCTCCCATCATGCTCATCTCAAACTCACTCTGCATCAAATCAGCAAACTCTTCGCAGAGGCGATTGTTAGTAGCACCGAAAATGATATCATCAACATAAATCTGTACTAATAGCATCTCCTTATTTTGCTTTTTCAGAAATAATGTTGTGTCTACATTTCCCCTAGAGAATTCATGTTCTAATAGGAATTTACTAAGTCTCTCATACCATGCTCTAGGTGCTTGTTTTAATCCATAAAGTGCTTTGTTCAGTTTATACACATGATTAGGGTATTGATGATTTTCAAAACCAGGAGGTTGTTCTACATACACTTCCTCATTAATATACCCATTTAAAAATGCACTTTTTACATCCATTTGAAATAGTTTGAAATTCTTAGAGCATGCATATGCTAATAATAGTCTAATAGCCTCAAGTCTAGCTACGGGAGCAAAGGTTTCATCAAAATCTATGCCTTCTTCTTGATTATAACCCTTTGCCACTAGTCTAGCCTTATTCCTTATAACAATTCCATTTTCATCTAGCTTATTTTTATATATCCATTTTGTACCTATAATTGGATATTTAGAAGGTCTCTCTACTAGATCCCACACTTTGTTTCTAGTAAATTGGTTTAGTTCTTCTTGCATTGCATTTATCCAATTTACATCATTTTCGGCTTCTTCTATATGTTTGGGCTCAAAGTGTGAAACAAAAGCTAGATGGTTATTTAGATTTCTAAGTGAAGCTCTAGTCCTAACCGGTTGAGATGGATCATCTAGAATGAGTTCCTTAGGATGCCCGTGAGCATACCTCCAAGCTTTTGTTAGCCCATGATCCACAATAGCCTCTTGGCTTGATGATTCTCCTTCAATCAACTTTTGATTATCATCTTGTAATCCCATCTCATCTATCTTTTCCTCAAGTATTTCAACATCATCATCAAAATTAACTTTCTTACTAGAGGAGATGTCACTAGAGTCATCAAATACTACATGTATAGATTCTTCTATGACTAAGGTTCTTTTATTAAATACTCTATAGGCTTTACTAGTTGTAGAATAACCTAAGAATATTCCTTCATCCGATTTAGAGTCAAATTTACCTAGATTATCTTTCCCATTATTATGAACAAAACACCTACATCCAAAAACATGAAAGTAATTAACTTTTGGTTTTCTGTTTTTCCAAAGTTCATAAGGTGTTTTCTTTATAATGGGTCTTAACAAAACTGTATTTAATATATGGCAAGAAGTATTAATGGCTTCTCCCCAAAAGTACTTAGGGAGGTTACTTTCACATAACATAGTTCTAGCCATTTCTTCTAGTGTTCTATTTTTCCTTTCCACAACTCCATTTTGTTGTGGTGTCCTAGGTGCTGAAAAATTATGGGTTATCCCCTTTTTACTACAAAACTCCTCAAATGACTGATTTTCGAATTCGGTACCATGGTCACTTCTAATAGCTATTACTGAGTTATCTCTAGCATTGGTTACTTCTTTATGGAATTTCTTAAAGACAGAAAATGCTTGATCCTTATGTGCTAGGAACATGACCCATCTAGAATAATCATCTACAATGACTAGACCATATTTATTTCCACCTAGGCTTGTTGTTCTAGTTGGACTGAATAGATCCATGTGTAATAATTCTAGAGGTCTAGAAGTAGAGACACATTTTATGGATTTAAATGAGTTCCTAGATTGTTTGCCAAATTGACATGCGTCACATATTTTGTTCTTTTCAAATTTTAATTTTGGCAAACCTATCACGGAGTCTCTTTTAACTAGTTTAGTTATTGTGTCCATGCTTGCATGACCTAACTTACGGTGCCATAACCAACTAGCATCATTATCTCTAGTTTCATTTACAACTAGACATTGGTTATGTTTTGCAAGATCTTCTAGGTCTACAACATATACATTTCCACGTCTAATTCCTTTAAAAACTAAACTATTATCATTAGGATTTGTTATAATGCATAGTGATGGTTTAAACATAACATCATATCCTATATCACATAATTGACTAATACTTAACAAGTTATGCTTAAGACCATCAACATATCTAACATTATCTATAAAAGTAGAAGGGGTGATTTGAACTTTACCAATACCAATGATATGACCTTGGTTGTTGTCTCCAAAAGTCACAACACCTCCCTTCTTAGCTTCAAGGGTGAAAAATTGATCTTTATCACCCGTCATGTGCCTTGAGCAGCCACTATCCAAATACCAGCGGTTTTTGTTGACCTTGGCTGCAAGACACTCCTACACAAGCAAATCATGTCATCTTAGGTACCCAAGTTTTCTTGGGTCCTTCATGGTTAGTCAAGTTGGTTCCTTTTGGAACCCATATCCTTTTAATTTTTCTTTTTGTTTTACTTTTCCTATAGTCACATGCATTTGCCTTATGTCCTATAGTTCCACAACAAAAGCAGGTTATTTTCTTAGTTTTAGTTTCTCCAGCTTTAACAAAGAAGTTACTAAGAAGTTTTTGTTTATTTCTTGGTTTATACCCTAAACCCGCTTTATTAAATACTGCTCGTTGACTATTTAGTATCATATTTAACTTTTCAGAACTATACGTAAACTTTTCAACTAAAGGTTTGTATTTTTCAAGTTCTTTAGTTAATGTTTGATTTTCTGCTTTTAAATCATTTAGTTCTTTTGTGAGATCCTTGTTTAAGATTTGTTTATGGTTTTTAAGTTCTGAAAGTTCCTTAGTTAGTTTTTCATTATCTTTTGTTAAGTTGTTAGTCTTCTTAATTAAGAGTTGATTGCTTGTCTTAAGTTCTAGATTTTCTTTGGTAAGATTATCTTTATCCTTAATTAATGAATCATGTTTATGAATGTAAGTTTGGTTAGTTACTTTTAGTTCTCTGTTTTTAACATTTATATTCTTATATTCAATCATTAATTCATTAAACGCATCATAAAGTTCATCAAATGTAAAATCAAAATGTGTATCGGAAGTTACCTCGTTTTCGTTGGCCATGAAGCAGAAATTGGCCTTCTCTTCTTGTTCTTCATCCGATGATGAAGATGATGCGTCGGAGTCCGATAGGGTGGTGACAAGGGCTTTCTTCTTCTTCTTGTACTTGCTGCCCTTCTTTAGTAAGGGACACTCAGCTCTGATGTGTCCCGGCTTTTTGCACTCATAGCACCAAATCCCCTCATTTTCTCTTTCCTTACCTTTGTCCTTGCGGTAGGAATTTGAGGTTCCTCTCCTTTGATGATAGGACTTCTTGTGGTTGATAAATTTCTTGAACTTGCGCACAAGAAGTGCCTCACCACCATCTTCCTCATCTTCTTCTTCTTCACTACTGCTACTGCAAGATAAATCTTTGTTAGATGAAGTAAACTTTAAAGCTATTACCTTTTTCTTATGGGAGGACTCTTCCTCGTTGTGTTGTTTCATGGTGAGCTCGTGCGTCATAAGGGATCCAAGAAGCTCCTCAAGTGGTAGCTTGTTCAAGTCCTTGGCTTCTTGGATTGCCATCACTTTAGCTTCCCATGACCTTGGTAGACACCGAAGGATTTTCCTGACAAGCTCACTGTTAGTATAGTTCTTGCCAAGGCTTTTTAGGGCATTGACAATATCAGTAAACCTAGTGAACATGCATGTGATTGTTTCATTTGAATCCATTTTAAATAGTTCATATTTATGAACCAAGATGTTTATTTTGGATTCCTTGACTTGATTCATTCCCTTATGGGTCACTTCAAGTCTGTCCCAAATTTCTTTTGCAGAATTACAAGTTGAAACCCTATTGAATTCATTACGGTCTAAGGCACAATAAAACACATTCATAGCTTTAGAGTTTAATTGTGCCTTCCTCATGTCATGTTCATCCCAATCCGTTTCTAGTTTGGGTACCTTGACACCATCTACATATATAGATGGGATGTATGGGCCATTCACTACAATGGTCCACATCTCATAGTCTTGGGCTTGGATGAATATTCTCATCCTAGCCTTCCAGTATGAGTAGTCGGATCCATTGAAGAAAGGAGGTCTTTGGGTGGACTGACCCCCAATGTGAGAAGATCCAAATGGGGTTGTCATTTTGATCTTTTAACTCTTGAGTGGAAGAGTTTCCTGCTCTGATACCACTTGTTGCCCAGATAGACAACCCAAGGGGGGGGGGGGTGAATTAGGTTTTAAATTAATTTGGATAATTAAAACGTTATGGATGATTAATTAAAAACTATTGCAAGTTATTTAATTAATGCTAAGTGCTGTGAGTGATGTGAGAGGAAGAAGAGAAGAGACAATCCAATGCAAACACAGAGTTTTATAGTGGTTCGGAGCTACCCCTTGCTCCTACGTCCACTCCCCAAGTCTCTCTTGGGAATTCACTATAACCCCCTTGGATTACAGCCGGTTGTTTTGCAAGCTCACAACCAAACTTGTTGTTTTACGAGCTCACAACGAACTCGGTCGGTTTTTCCAGGCTCACCGACTAGAACCAACCCCGATTGTTTTCCCGGGCTCACAATCAAACCCTTACACACGTTGGTTTTTAACTTGGCTCACCAACCAACCTTAAACCCCTTGATTCAATCCCCCGATTGAATCAAGTAAATACAAGAGATAGAAGAAAACAGAAAATAGCTTCTCAAAAAGCAGATTTAAAACAATATAATCGTAAAGGAGTTAGAAGCCCTCAAACGCTTTTAAGCTGGTGAAGAGGTATGGCTTCTGGAACTCCGGTCTCCTCTTGAAAGAGTGGTCGACTTGAATGCAGGAGGAGGAAGCTTTGATTGTTGGGAAGAAGTTGTTGGAGCAGTAAATGCAGATCTTCCCTTTTTCGTTTAAGAGCACTTGGAGAGCTTGAAAACTTGAATGCTTGGAGTGGAATATCTGTTCTCTACCTTGCTACAGTCCTCTGTGGCTATTTAAGCCAACCCCCACGGAAACTAGCCGTTACTCTGCTTTTTCTGGCTGTTCTGCACACTCTGCGCAGCCTGACAATATGACCGTTGGTGGGTTGGAGTCGACTCGCGCGATCAGGAGTCGACTCGGCTGTAGCAGGAGTCGACTCACGCTTTTCCGGAGTCGATTCGGCAACTGTTCCAAATTTAAATTAAAGTTGCTGTCTTGACTGGGGGTCGACTCGTCTTGACCTGGAGTCGACTCGCCAACTTCTGGAGCTGACGTGGCAATTTTGGAGTCGGCTCATCCACTGAAGTCCGTGGATCCAAATTTGAATTTTGTCCACTCGAGTCGACTCGACTGTCCTGGGAGTCGACTCGAATCTCAGAGCCCGAACTCCCGATTCTCTGTCTTTTGGCTCATCCAGTCTTGGAGTCGACTCGAACTTCCTTGGAGTCGACTCGGCTCTCAGTTTCCGAAAGTTGGTCTTCTGCCTTTTGACGTGAAGCTTGTCTCGGAGTCGACTCGAGCTGTCTGTGAGTCGACTCGAATCTCAGAGGCAGTAACATGGTCTTCTGTCTGTTGATGGTCGCTCAGTCTCGGAGTCGACTCGCGTACTGCGGGAGTCGACTCGAATCTCAGAGTCCGAAGATCGTTCTCTGACTTTTTCTTTGTGTTTCTCTTGGAGTCGATTCTTACTACCTTGGAGTCGACTCGTTGAACATTGGAGTCGACTCGCGCACTTCGGGAGTCGACTCGTTGACAGTTTCTGAGTTGAAGCTTTCTGTCCTTCTGTCTGTTCTCAGTCGGAGTCGACTCGTACTGATCTGGAGTCGACTCGAGCTCGTGCCAGTGAACTTGATACGCTTGGAGTCGACTCGTGATACTCGGGAGTCGACTCGAGTCTCAGACATTGGTTCATGCAGACTTCTTAACTTATCCAAAATACTATGAACCAAGTCTAGAAACACTTGGACAGGATTTTCACTGAAACACTCAATTGAATTCATTAGTAATCACAAGATATACTCAAATGCTTTGAGCTCATCAAAATCAAATGGGGTTTTAATCAATCACTCCACAAGGCTTTTCTCCATCGCGGTTCACAAAAAAATCCTTAAGGGTCCATGAGGGGAAGTGGTCCACGGGTCCATGGGAGTTTAAAAACAAGTCAGCCGTAACCATTTAAATGGGATTAGTCAAAGGAAGTAGAAGGCTAGTGGAAGGTACAGTAACCATTCGGGTTAGCAACAGGACAAGAGTTGCTGCTGTGGCTGTGGGCACTTATCTTTTGCGACTACCGTCTGGTTTTAGTTTATTGCTTAGAGACTGTTATTATGTACCTGTTGCTAGCAGAAATTTGATTTCTGTTTTGTGTCTAGCACAGGATGGTCATGTTTTTACATTTGACAAAGACTGCTGTTTAATTTATTTCAAAAATAAATTAGTTGCACGTGGTTTTATGATTGACAGTCTCTATCATTTGCATATGGATATATCTGTGAATGTATCTGAGCAAGAAGTGAGTGCCAAAGGAGCCAAAAGATCCAGAGATCAGATAAACCAGAAGTATTTGTGGCACCTCAGACTAGGCCATATTGGAGAAGACAGAATGAACAAAATGGAGAAAGATGGGCTTCTTGGCTCATTGACTACCGAGTCATATCCAGTTTGCGAATCCTGTCTTCAAAAAAAAATGGCTAGATTACCTTTTGTAGGACATGGGGAGAGGACCACTGAAATACTTACCTTGGTACACACAGATGTGTGTGGCCCATTTGATGTGCTAGCCATGGGTCGTTATTCGTACTTCATAACCTTTACCGATGATTATTCACAATATGGGTATGTGTATCTTATGAGACACAAATCTGAATCTTTTGAAAAGTTCAAAGAGTTCAGAAATGAAGTAGAAAAACAAACTAGAAAACCTCTTGAAGCTCTTCGATCAGATCGAGGAGGGAATAGGAAAGGTAAGCTTCTAAAGAGTCCTTATTATAAGTTTGTAAGAACGTCTCCTGAACCAAACTTTCAATCATGTCAACTTCATTGATTTTTTTGTCGTCTGGTGGTTGTTTACTTATGTTGAAGACATTAAGCTCGACTTTCATGTTGCCAAAAGATAACTTCAACATCCTATTTCGACAATTGTTCACAACATTTGCTGCGGCTAAGAAGGGTCTACCTAAAATTATAAGTGTGTGATTGTCTGAATACCTTAGTAGAAAATTCCAGGACTATCTTAAGGAGAATGGCATAGTCTCACAATGGACTCCTTCGGATACACCTCAACTCAACGGGATGTCAGAGAGGAGGAATTGGACTCTATTGGATATAGTTCGGTCCATTATGAGCTCCACTGATCTACCTATATTTCTTTGGGAAGATGCCTAACTTTCTGCGATTTATTTATTAAATAGAGTTTCCTCTAAATCTGTTTCTACCACACCGTATGAGATATGGTATGGTAAGAAGCCGAGTCTTGGTCATCTCAAGATTTGGAGATGTCCGGCCTACGTCAAGCGACTGCAGGCGGACAAGTTAGAGGCTAGGACCATAAGTGCTCGTTTTATAGGATATCCTAAAGAGTCATTAGGATATAATTTTTTCGTTTTAGAGGATCACAATGTGTTTGTGAGCCGACATGCTATTTTCTTGAAAAACAGTTTATCCTTGCTAGAGGCAGTGGGAGAAAAATTGAGCTTGAAGAAAAAGTCTCTAAAAAGCAACGAGTTATGGATCTTGTAGAACCTATTTATAAAGAGCCAGTACCATTGTACCTCCTCCACCTCGTAGATCTAGTAGGGTCTCCCATCCTCCTGATAGATACTTAGGTATGCTTATAGAGGATACCAAGAAAATGTTCCTCATGGGAGATAGAGAACATATACAGGATCCCAATACCTACAACGAGGCGATATCATATATCGATTCCGAGAAATGGCTGGAAGCTATGAAGTCAGAGTTAGACTCCATGCATTCCAACCAAGTCTGGACTTTAGTAGATCCACCAAAAGGTATTGTACCTATTGGATATAAATGGATCTACAAAAGGAAGATAGGTTTGGATGGAAAGGTAGAGACCTATAAGGCAAGGCTAGTGGCGAAAGGGTATAGTCAGCGCGAAGGCATTGACTATTAGGAAACCTTTTCACCTGTAGCCATGCTGAAATCCATTCGATCATTGCTTGCCATTGCAGCATTTCATGATTATGAAATTTGGCAGATGGATGTGAAAACTGCTTTTCTGAATGGATATCTTGATGAAGATATCTATATAGAGCAACCTTTGGATTTCACTTCCAGTGATGGAGATCACAAGGTCTGCAAGCTGCAAAGGTCCATTTATGGACTAAAGCAAGCATCTCGGAGTTGGAACACTCGTTTCAATAATGCAATCAAAACATTTGATTTCATCAAAAACGAAGAGGAACCATGTGTTTACAAAAAGATTAGTGGGAGTGCTGTCGTGTTTCTCATATTGTACGTGGACGACATCCTCTTAATAGAAAATGATATTTCTATGCTAACCTCGGTATTGTAGGGTCTCCCATCCTCCTGATAGATACTTAGGTATGCTTATAGAGGATACGAAGGAAATGTTCCTAATGGAAGATAGAAAACATATACAGGATCCCAATACCTACAACGAGGCGATATCAGATATCGATTGCAAGAAATGGCTGGAAGCTATGAAGTCAGAGTTAGACTCCATGCATTCCAACCAAGTCTAGACCTTAGTAGATCCACCAAAAGGTATTGTACCTATTGAATGTAAATGGATCTACAAAAAGAAGATATGTTCGGATGGAAAGGTAGAGATTTATAAGGCAAGGCTAGTGGTGAAAGGGTATAGTCAGCGCGAAGGCATTGACTATCAGGAGATCTTTTCGCCTGTAGCAATGCTGAAATCCATTCGAACATTGCTTGCCATTGCAGTATTTCATGATCATGAAATTTGGCAGATGGATGTAAAAACTGTTTTTCTAAATGGATATCTTGATGAAGATATCTATATGAAGCAACCTTTGGGTTTCACTTTCAGTGATGGAGATCACAAGGTCTGCAAGCTGCAAAGGTCCATTTATGGACTAAAGCAAGCATCTCGGAGTTGGAACATTCGTTTCAATAATGCAATCAAAATATTTGATTTCATCAAAAACGAAGAGGAACCTTGTGTTTACAAAAAGATTAGTGGGAGTGCTGTCATGTTTCTCGTATTGTACGTGGACGACATCCTCTTAATAGGGAATGATATTCCCATGCTAACCTTGATATTGTAGGGTCTCCCATCCTCCTATAGATACTTAGGTATGCTTATAGAGGATACGAAGGAAATGTTCCTCATGGGAGATAGGAAACATATACAGGATCTCAATACCTACAACGAGGCGATATCAGATATCGATTCCAAGAAATAGCTGGAAGCTATGAAGTCAGAGTTAGACTCCATGCATTCCAACCAAGTCTGGACCTTAGTAGATCCACCAGAAGGTATTGTACCTATTGGATGTAAATGGATCTAGAAAAGGAAGATAGGTTCGGATGGAAAGGTAGAGACCTATAAGGCAAGGCTAGTGATGAAAGGGTATAGTCAGCGCGAATGCATTGACTATCAGGAGACTTTTTCATCTGTAGCCATGCTGAAATCCATTCGAACATTGCTTACCATTGTGGTATTTCATGATTATGAAATTTGGCAGATGGATGTGAAAACTGCTTTTCTGAATGGATATCTTGATGAAGATATCTATATGGAGCAACCTTTGGGTTTCACTTCCAGTGATGGAGATCACAAGGTCTGCAAGCTGCAAAGGTCTATTTATGGACTAAAATAAGCATCTCGGAGTTGGAACACTCGTTTCAATAATGCGATCAAAATATTTGATTTCATCAAAAATGAAGAGGAACCATGTGTTTACAAGAAGGTTAGTGGGAGTGCTGTCGTGTTTCTCGTATTGTACGTGGACGGCATACTCTTAATAGGGAATGAAATTCCCATGCTAACCTCGGTCAAGGTCTGGTTGTCAAAAGAGTTCTCCATGAAAGACCTTGGGGAAGCATCCTATATTTTGAGAATTAAGGTCTATAGAGATAGATCTAAGATGATGCTTGGCCTATCACAGAAGTTGTACATAGAGGAGGTGCTGAAAAGTTTCAGCATGGAAAACTCCAAAAGGGGTTTATTACCCCTTAGGCATGAGATTCATTTCTCCAAGAAGATGTGCCCCAACACATCTGAAGAGATTCAACGCATGAGCAAGATCCCTTATGCTTCAGCAATAGGGAGCCTCATGTATGCCATGCTGTATACACAACCTGATATAGCCCTTGCTGTGAGTGTCACTAGCAGGTATCAGTCGAATCCAGACGAAGAGCACTGGATAGCTGTGAAGAACATTCTTAAGCACTTGAGAAGAACTAAAGATTTGTTCTTGGTGTTTAGAGGAGCATCAGAGTTTAAGGTAGAAGGATACACAGATTCAGATTTCATGACTGATATTGATGATAGAAAGTCTACATCTGGATATGTATTTTTGTGCAATGGTGGTACAGTAAATTAGAAGAGTTCCAAACAACCGATCATTGCTGATTCTACTATGGAAGCTAAATATATCGCCGCCTCAGAAGTTGCAAAGGAAGCTTTCTGGTATAAGAAATTCATTGCAGAGTTGGATGTAATGTCATCAGATGCCATAATACTCCACTGCGATAATAATGGCGCCATAGCTCTTGCTAAGGAGCCAAGGTCTCATCAGAAGTCCAAGCACATAGAGCGGCGCTTTCACCTCATACGTGACTATGTCGAGAAAAAATATGTCGAGGTGCAGGTGTCACGGCTCCTCGAATCGGGGCTGGATCGGACGCGGATCAAGGTATAAACCAGATCAGGTCGCTGGATGGGTTCGAGGTCTGACGGTGCTCTCTAGAGATTTGGGCAACTGGGAGACCAAATCTGGGCCCTAGGATCACCTAGGGAAACGTGTGCAAGATGTAGGTGGAATACCAAGAGCATGGGGCCGTGGGCACGTGCTCCAAGGCATATATTGTTGAGAATACATGTTGGTTCATCATTAGGAGGAAAGCTGCTGCAACGAGACTGATTCAGCGTTGTGGGCTTATCTCAAAGCATGGACTGAATTCGGGAAAGTGGGATGCATGGAAATGTGTGCCATTGATGGAGGAACGTGGCATAAGTCTCCAGAAGGCAAGGGACACGTTTTAACACGTTTTTATAACTGAAAACGTGTATGGTTAGAAGACGTGGCTGTAACGCTGTTTCCACGCGCTTTCACTTTGAGGGGCATTTAGGAAACTCTACAGAAGTCCGTTCAAAGTAGAAAAGGTGCCATCTAGAAGGGTTTTTCATTTCGAATCCAACGAATCTAGTTTCATGGTAATCCGAGTTTGTTTGAGCATGAACTTGGCTGTTTTATCTGATTGCGCAGAATCCTGCGGGAATCGGGGTTTTCCTATCTTATCTAGAATTCATCCTTATCTTGTGCATGGGAAGTTGAGTTCGTGAGGGACTTGTAACTGGAGGTTGCTCCTCTATAAGAGGACCCTCAAAGGGGAGGGATGGATATCCGGTAGAGCTGGAGAGGCCAAGAGAGCTTATTGTAATCAGTTGAGTGGTTATTCAATAAAGTTCTCTTCCCCTACGTTTCTTCTTCTCCTTCGTGGTATTTTCTGGTGTTGTGTTTCGCTGCATTATTGTTGTTAGGCGTGACCTAAGTCATAGAGACTAGGTACCCACGCTAGGAAGGCTGATCGGTTATCTTCGATAGATCGAGCCGCACGTTGTTGGGATTCGCTTTGTAATCTCTTCGTTCGTGTCACTTGGTATCAGAGCCATACCAGAAATGAAGGAGACGACCTCTACGGTAACTTCCATGGTGGGAATGACAGACGCATCATCCTCGACCATGGATCCCAATCCAGCCTCAGGAGGAGGCACGGCGATGGGTGGAGCGCATCCAGTTGATGATTCTCTGTATGGGTTACGTATTGCATCTCCGGTTATCTCTGCCGACAATCGATTACGGAGGTGCGAGGCCCAAATAGCTGAGGTTGAAGGACGGATGGAGGACCTTGAGGGTAGGGACGCAACCCTCCGAGGTGAAATCGCCGCTCAGCTGAACCAGATTTCCTTCGATATGGAGCGGCGCTGTAAGAAAGTGCTGCGACGTAACGAGGAGTTGGAGATCATGGAGAGGGCTCTCCAAAATCAGGTGGTTGACCTTTTAAAGGAGAGGACCACCACAGGCGTATCCTCTTCTCCATTGACAATGGAGGTCGCAAGAGAGGCTACGCGCCCCCTACACAAGCTTGATGTTCCGAAGCCACAAGAGTTCTGCGGACGACGGTCCGCGAAGGAGGTGGATAACTTTCTTTTTGCCGTGGAGCAATACTTGCAGGTTACCGGCGTGAGGGAGGAAGCCATGAAGGTGAGCACGGCGGCCATGTTCTTGAGGGACGTGGCGATGCTTTGGTGGCGACGTCGGGCCGACGATGTGAAGCGAGGGGCTGTTCCAATCACCACTTGGGTACAGTTCCAAACTGAACTTCGAAAGCAATTCTTCCCCGCGTTCGCTAAGGATGATGCTCGAGCATGACTACGGCGACTCACGCAAAAGGGTGATGTGTGTGAGTATGTGCGAGAGTTCAGCGAATTATTGTTGGAGGTACCAGACCTCAGCAACGAGGACTCTCTCTTCACTTTCTTTGATGGTCTCAAACCGTGGGCAAAGATGGAATTGCAGCGAAGAGGAGTCTAGAGTTTGAACGAGGCGATAGCTCAAGCGGAGGCTCTCATCGAGTTCAAGACTCAACCCACAGCTCCCAAAGCCCAAGCATCGAAACAGGGCAAAGGTGGGGGAGCGAAATCAGGTCACAAAGGAGGTACAAAAGGCTCGAATCCGAGCTCCTCGAGTGGAGGGGCTTCCCAAGCGAAGGGCAAAGGGGTGGCGCAAGGTACCAGCACTATCTCATGCTATATTTGCAATGGACCGCACAAGATGAAGGACTGTCCATTGAGGGGCAAGATAGCATCTATGGCGGTGGAGGAGAAGGAAGAGACCGACCAAAGGATGGGCTCACTCAGTCTCAATGCCCTGAAGGCCAAGGGGCCATGAGGTCTGCTCTATACACCTATCTGCATTGGTGGTCACATCTTCCAGGCACTCATTGATACAGGTGCCACTGACTTCTTCGTGGACCTAGCTACGGCAAAGAGGTTAAATCTGAAGATTGAACATGATGAACACACGTTCAAGGCGGTCAACTCTGCAGAAGTGGCTACCAGCGGAACATCGAAGGATGTTGAGATCCAATTCGGCGCATGGACCGGACGGGTAATAGCGGTGGTCGCCCCGATCGACGACTACGAGGTGGTCATCGGCATGTCTTTGCTTACCCAGCTACAAGCCATGATAAAGCCGGATTCAGATGTGGTGGTGGTCCTGAATCCGAGTGGAGCTTGCGTAGTTCCAGGAAAGCGAGTTAAAGGGACTCTGCAGCGAGTCCTATCGGTGATGCAACTTGCTAAGGGGCTGAGAAGGGGACTTCCAACATATATTGCATCCCTTCAGGAGGAAGAACTACTGGAAGGAGAGGAGATTCCAGTGCCCATCGAGGGTGTTCTCAATGAATTCGGGGATGTGATGCCCCCCGAGTTACCCAAGCAATTGCCGTCAAAAAGAGAAATCAATCATCGGATTGATTTTGTGCATGGAGCACGTCCACCAGCTCAAGCACCATATAGGATGGCCCCACCTGAACTCCAGGAGCTGAGGAGGCAGCTAATGGAGTTGGTGGACAGCGGGTTCATTCGACCTTCGAAGAGTCCGTATGGAGCACCGGTACTTTTTCAGAAGAAGCACGATGGTTCGTTGAGACTCTACATCGACTACAGGGCCCTCAACAAGCTCACTGTGAAGAACAAGCACCCCATTCCTCAGATTGATGATTTGTTCGATCAACTTGGCAAGGCACGATGGATTTCCAAGTTGAATCATTGCAGCGGGTACTATCAGGTTCGCGTGGCGGAGGAGGACATTGAGAAGACTGCATGTGTGACAAGGTACGGGAGCTTCAAGTACCTTGTCATGCCTTTCGGCCTCACCAACGCACCAGCAACTTTCTGTGCTTTGATGCAGCGTGTACTCCATGACTTCATCGATAAATTCGTGGTAGTATACTTGGATGACATTGTTGTATATAGCCGGACATTGGATAAGCATGTGGCACACCTGAGGCAAGTCTTCTCTACCCTACGGCAACACCAACTCTTTGTGAAGAGGGAGAAGTGTGTGTTTGCGCAGCAGAGGGTGCCATTCCTCGGGCACATCATTGGGGATGGAAGGCTCATGATGGATCCCTCAAAAATTTCAGCCATAGCCGAGTGGGAGGTACCTACGCGTGTTACACACGCTCTTTTCTTGGCTTGGCAAATTACTATAGGAGGTTCATCATCGGATATTCGAAGTTATGCGCCCCACTGACGGATTTGTTAAAGAAGGATCGACCATGGCGGTGGTCAAACCAATGTTAGGAGGCATTTGATCGTCTCAAGCAGGCGGTCACGGCGGAGCCGGTCCTCGTGCTACCGAACTTTTCTATTTCTTTTGAAGTCCACACCGGCGCATCAGATTTTGCCATTGGAGGGGTGCTCATGCAGGAAGGGCACCCAGTGGCCTACGAGAGTTGGAAGTTGAACGGCACCGAGCGCAGGTATACGGTTCATGAAAAGGAGATGACTGCAATTGTGCACTATCTTCGAACCTGGCGTCATTACCTACTCGGATCTAAGTTTGTGGTGCGCACGGATAACGTGGCCACAAGCTACTTTCAGACCCAACCAAAACTCACCCCCAAGCAGGCGAGATGGCAGCTGTTTCTAGCTGAATTCGATTTCGACATCGAGTACAAGCCGGGCCGAACTAATTCAGTCCCTGATGCTTTGAGTAGAAAGGCACAGCTGGCTACAGTCTCTTCCTTTTCCGGACCAGCAAGTAACCTAATGGAGAGGGTCAAGACCGAGATGGAGAAGGATCAATGGGCCACTTCCAGGGGTGAACTCATCAAAGACGGCAAGGCGCGCCGTTTCTGGACCGAAGGAGGGCTGATTTTGACACGAGGGCGACGTGTCTATGTGCCTTCAGGTGGAGGGCTGAGGCGCGAGGTGTTGCGAGAACACCATGATCTATGGGGGCGGGACACCAGGGGGTGCATCGGACCCAAGCTCTCATAGAACATAACTACTATTGGCCGAAGATGCGGGATGACATCGAGGAGTATGTGCGCACTTGTCTACTATGCCAACAAGACAAGATTGAACATCGACGGCCTGCAGGGTTGTTGGAGCCATTACCTATACCAGAGCGTCCGTGGGAGAGTGTCTCCATGGACTTCATCATCGGGCTACCTCTGGCGGATGGGAACAGCTCTATCATGGTAGTGGTTGATCGCTTCTCGAAGTACGGAGTCTTCATTGTAGCACCTACTACTTGCCATGCGGAGGACGTGGCGCGGTTGTTCTTTACATATGTGGTGAAATATTGGGGGATACCGCGGAGTATCGTTTCTGATCGCGATGCTCGCTTCACGGGGAGGTTCTGGACAGAGTTATTTCGGATACTCGGAACAGAGCTGAAGATGTCCACGGCCTTCCACCCTCAGACCGATGGCCAAACAGAGCGAACCAATGCATTATTGGAGATGTATTTGAGGCACTATGTGAGTGCCAACCAGCGGGATTGGGTGCGACTCTTGGACCAAGCCCAATTCAGCTACAACTTACAGCGATCGGAGTCAACAGGTAAATCACCATTCGAGGTGATTACAGGGCTGCAACCAGATACTCCGGGAAGTATCGCAGCGGACTACATGGGACGTAGTCCGACCGCCTACAGGTTCGTGAGGGATCTGAAGGAGGATACAGATTTGGTTCAGGTCTCCTTGTGGAAGGCGACCAAACGGATGAAGAAGTGGGCTGACATAAAGCGGCGGGCAGTTGAATTTCAGGTTGGTGATCGGGTATTGGTGAAGCTTTACCATCACATGAAATTGAAGTCGGGCTACCACAAAGCACTTGTGAGGAGGTATGAAGGTCCCTTCATCGTCACACATCGAATTGGAGAGACAGCATACCGATTGTCGCTGCCTTCCAAGCTGAAAGTGCACCCGGTGTTCCACGTGTCCCTATTGAAACCGTTCAAAGAGGACACAACTAACCCTTCTCGGGCTCGAAGCGGGCGAGCTCCAGTGGCCGTACGAGTTCATTACACCAAGAAGGTTTTTGAAATCAAGGCGGACAGGAAAAAGGGTAACCGTGTGCAATACTTAGTCCGATGGAAAGGACTATCAGATTCAGAAGCAAGCTGGGAATATGGTGACGAACTATGGCAGTTCGAGGACATCATCAACGAGTACTGCCTAGCCTCGTCAGGGGCGACTTCGGCTTAGGTGGGGGAGGGTGTCACGGCTCCTCGAATCGGGGCTGGACCGGACGCGGATCAAGGTATAAACTAGATCAGGTCGCTGGACGGGTTCGAGGTCTGACGGTGCTCTCTAGAGATTTGGGCAACTTGGAGACCAAATCTGGGCCCTAGGATCACCTAGGAAAACGTGTGCAAGATGTAGGTGGAATACCCAAGAGCATGGGGCCGTGGGCACGTGCTCCAAGGCGTGTATTGTTGAGAATACATGTTGGTTCATCATTAGGAGGAAAGCTGCTGCAACGAGACTGATTCAGCATTGTGGGCTTATCTCGAAGCATGGACTGAATCCAGGAAATTGGGATGCATGAAATGTGTGCCACTGATGGAGGAACGTGGCATAAGTCTCCAGAAGGCAATGGACATATTTTAACACGTTTTTATAACTGAAAACATGTATGGTTAGAAGACGTGGCTGTAACGCTGTTTCCACGTGCTTTCACTTTGAGGGGCATTTTGGGAACTCTACAGAAGTCCGTTCAAAGTGGAAAAGGTGCCATCTGGAAGGGTTTTTCGTTCCGAATCCAACAAATCTAGTTTCATGGTAATCCGAGTTTGTTTGAGGCATGAACTTGGCTGTTTTATCTGATTGTGCAGAATCCTGTGGGAATCGGGGTTTTCCTATCTTATCTAGAATTCATCCTTATCTTGTGCATGGGAAGTTGAGTTCGTGAGGGACTTGTAACTGGAGGTTGCTCCTCTATAAGAGGACCCTCAAAGGGGAGGGATTGGTATCTGGTAGAGCTGGAGAGGCCAAGAGAGCTTATTGTAATCAGCTGAGTGGTTATTCAATAAAGTTCTCTTTCCCTACATTTCTTCTTCTCCTTCGTGGTATTTTCTGGTGTTGTGTTTCGCTGCATTATTGTTGTTAGGCGTGACCTAAGTCATAGAGACTAGGTACCCACGTCAGGAAGGCTGATCGGTTATCTTCGATAGACCGAGCCGCACGTTGTTGGGATTCGCTTTGTAATCCCTTCGTACGTGTCAATGTTCCCTCCAAATGTAAAAGACCGCAGCTGCCACCATAAGCTTTAGGGATTGATCGACATGGTTGTGATTGTGGTACAGCTGGAGGATCTTCATCTTCAGCATAGTATCCTTCGTAAAGCTGCAGGTCTTCAACATTGAAACTTTGGCTAACCTGCAAGTCTTCAGGCAAATCAAGCACATATGCGTTAGGTCCCATTCGTTTCAGTACGTTGAAGGGACCGGCGCGACGAGGATGAAGCTTCTGAAAATTTCTGCGAGGGAAGCGTTCAGCACTCAATCATATCATCACAAGGTCTTCTTCTTTGAATTCCAGCGGACGTCGCTTCAAGTCTGCTTGTTGCTTGTAAATCTCGGTGTTGGTGACCTAACGACGTCGAACTTCTACATGGATGTCTTGTATGTGCTTGGTGAAGTCTTCACCACCGTCACTGATCCTTGTGTTGATGGGGAGTGGTACAAGATCAATAGGCTACCGCGGCTTCATCCCGAGAACAATCTCGAAAGGTGACAATCCTATGGTCCGATTGATACTGCTGTTATAAGCAAACTCGACATGGGGTAAAATCAGATCCCATGACTTCACATGATTTCAGACCAAGCATCGAAGAAGGTTCCCAAGACTGCGGTTGACCACCTCGGTCTGCCCATCGGTTTGGGGATGATAGGCGCTGAAGAAGGAAAGACGGGTGCCAAGCTTCGCCCAAAGTGTCTTCCAAAAATAGTTAACGAACTTGATATCATGATCAGATACAATAATCTTCGGAGTTCATGTAGACGAACCACTTCTTTTAAGAACAAATCAGCAACTCGAGATGCATCATAAGTCTTTGCACAGGGCACAAAGTGCGACATCTTTGAAAACCTGTCAACAATGATAAAAATAGAATCATGTCCTCGTACCGTCTTGGGCAACCCAAGCACAAAGTCTATGCTAAGGTCCTCCCATGGTGATCTCGGCAGTGGAAGTGGAGAATAGAGGTCGGTGTTAGTCTTAGATCCCTTGGCAAGCTGACAAGTGCGACACTGCTTGATGACTCGACTAACGTTCCTCCGTAATGTTGGCCAATAAAATCGGTCCTCCACCATGCTGATAGTCTTATCACGGCCAAAATATCCTGCAAGACCTCCACCGTGAACCTCTCTAATGATGTGATCTCGAAGTGATGACTCTGGGACATGCAGGCGAGTGCCCCGAAAGAGGAAACCATCGTGCATAGAAAATTCTGGGTACTGCCGTCTGTCTCCTGCTGAGATTTCTGCAAAAATAGACTGAAATTGTGTATCTGTAGAATATATGATTTTCTGATCTTCAAACCCTATTACTTCAGCTCCCAATAGAGTTAGGATATGTGACTTCCGGCTGAGAGCATCAGCGACACGGTTTTCTGCACCCGGTCTATGTTTCAGCATGAACGTAAACTGCTGCAGCACCTCAACCCATCGTGCATGCCGTGCACTTAACTTCTTTTGGGAGTTGATGTACTTCAGTGAGTCATGGTCGGTGTACATGACGAACTCTCGGTGTAGGAGATAGTGCCTCCAATGCTTAAGAGTTTGAACCACAGCGTAGAACTCAACGTCATACGTGGAGTATCAGCGCTTTGCATCATTGAGCTTCTCGCTGTAGAAGGCGATGGGATGACCTTCTTGACTTAGAACTCCACCAATTCTATTGTAGGATACATCACAAGCAACCTCAAATACCTGCTCAAAGTTTGGAAGTCGAAGAATTGGAGCTTGAGCTAGCAGTACCTTGATTTCTTCAAAGGCTTTGGTGGCTGTCGGACTCCAATGAAAGAATTCAGCTCGCATGCAGTTTGTGATTGGGGCCATTATACTGCTGAAATTCTTTATGAACCTTCGGTAGAAGGATGCTAGACCGTGGAAGCTCCTTACTTCATGAATGTTGCAGGGTATAGACCATTCTTGAATGGCTTTCACCTTTTCTGGATAGGCAGAGACTCCATTGGCTGAAACTATAAACCCAAGGAAAGGAACTTGTGGCTCGGCAAAGAAGCACTTCTTCAAGTTGATGTATAGTTTTTCTGATCTGAGAGTGCGAAGTACTTGGCGAAGATGCTGCTGATACTCCTCACGGCTATGACTGAAGATTAAAATATTATCAAAGTAAACAACCACAAAGCGTCCAATGTACGGTTTCAGCACTTGATTCATAACTCGCATGAAAGTACTTGGCGCATTGGAGAGACCAAAGGGCATAACCATCCATTCAAAAAGCCCATCTTTGGTCTTGAATGCCGTTTTCCACTCATCTCCAAGTCTGATTCTGATTTGGTGGTAGCCACTTCGAAGATCCAATTTGGAGAAGATGGTGGCTCCATGCAACAAATTCAGCATGCCGTCGAGCCGCGGGATCGGGAAACGGTACTTCACAGTGATTTTGTTGATTGCTCTGCTATCCACGCACATTCTCCATGAACCATCCTTCTTAGAGCTGGAACTGCACATGGGCTGAGGCTCTCTCGGATGAATCCTTTGTCCAAAAGTTCTTGGACTTGGCGTTGAAGCTCCTCATGTTCTCTTGGATTCAGCCAGTATGTAGGAAGATTCGGTAAGCTTGAACCAGGCACCAAATCTATGGCATGTTGGATGTCCCTCATTGGTGGAAGCTCCTTGGGAAGATCCTCAGGGGTTACATCAGAAAAATCGTCTAAGATAGACTTAAAATCAGAAGGAACAGCTTCTGAAATTTCAGTCCTGACTTTCCTAGACACTAGTGCATACATGACTCCAATCTCTCGGCTACAAGTTTCAAACTTTCTCATGGTTAAAACCCGTTGGATTATCAGATTTTCAGAGGTAAAATTAGTGATTTGAAGAGGTTTTAACATAACTCTTTAGTTGGCACAATATAAAGAATAACAATTGGATCGACCGTCATACTCGACACTACGATCATACAACCATGGTCTTCCTAGAAGAAGATGGGATGAGAGCACAAAAGTACAATCTTCATACCATCTTAATTAGTATTATAGCTAATCATTATTGATAAAATTGATTAATTAATGTTTTATTTGTGTTTGAGTGCAAGTAATCCAAGAGACCAAATAACATTGGGTTTGAGCCCAATGACCGGCAACCCAAGCTCAACAAATTCCCCATTGTCCGCAGCATGGGGGCTTTGAAGCTTCCCAACTTCTCAACCCAAGTATTTGCTTCCTAGCCGAGCAGGCATCTCAACTCCCCAAGCTCTTTTGACACAAAGCAAAACTTCCTAAAAGTCAAGAATTCCCAGCGTCCGTCCGTGGCATCTCAAGCGTTGTGGCATCTGAGCGTTTCATCCAGCCACTCCCTTCCCAGCAAACAAATTCCATCCATCTGAGGAGTCTTCTAAACACCCCAATGGCCAGCCACGATTCATCCCATCCAACTGTGGCTTCCAACAAACTGAGAATGCGTCCGTGAGGAGCTTCCCAGCATTTGTGGCGATGTGCGCTTGGGACGTTCGTGATCTCCAAGCATTTCTTCCGCGTGGTTTTATTCTCAACGTCTGCAGCTTCCCAAACTTCTGCAATGTCCCTAGCATTCATCTCCGTCCGAGTTAATCCAAATCTTCTTTAAATCCAATTCCAGCCATTACCAGCAGGACGCATCTATGAGGAGTCTTCCCGTATTCGCAACTCCCTCCACCCCGCGTCTCAGCCGTGTCTCATCAGCGTTCAAAACCATCTCAAGCTACCGCAGCATTTATAATTCGGAGCATTCGTGGCGTCCGCAATTCCCTCTAATCCTTGCATTTAGTAACAGCAAAGAGGATCATCCTTATCTTTGTTTTGAAATAGGGGAGGAGAGAGAAGAAGGGGCAGCCTATAAAAGGGCCCAAGCGAGAGGAGGAGGGGGGACGAAACAAGGGGGAGAGGCGACGAAGGAAGGAGCCATGATTCATCATCCATTCGGTAGAGGATTTCCATTCAAAACCATTCGGGAAGAGAGAGGAAGCCACGAAACCATCGGAAGAAAAAAAAAAGAAAACAGAGCACTCTGTTTTCTGAATAGAAGAAAGAAAAAAAAGGATTTATGCTTTATTTTAATTATTCTTTGCTAATTCTTTTTATAAAAATGCTTCCATCTCATATGAGTAGCTAAACTTTTTTTAGCTAAGGCTAGGAAAAAGCCTAGCATCTTCTTTATGTATTTTCTTTAATCATCAATGGGATTTCAATGTTAGTGATTTGATTTATGGTGCAGTAGATTTATAGAAATTATTTCAAACTTATATATTTTTCTAATTTGTTATTTTTTTCGGGTATAACAGATACTTAGAAATCCCTATAGTTTAAAATAGAATTACTGCATTGCTGCCCATAAAACTAAATCTATTTTATTATGATTAATTGGTATTTTCACCGCTCCACTTTCTGGTTAGGACTTCACTCAGATCTAATTGAGATAATAGATGATTTTAAGAAAAGCATGATGAAGTGCTAGGCTGAATCCTGATGCCTTAGTTATATTTTTGTCAATCCAAATATTATTTAGCCTTTAGTTTTTGTTCACTGTCAAATTCCTATGGATTCGACCTCGGACTCACCGAGAATATTACTTTGCTACACCCTATACTTGGGATATTCTACATTTAATTTCTCTTTTCAAAAGGGCAAGATCAAAAAAGTAGCAAGTTTTTGGCGCCGTTGCCAGGGATTTACAACGTGCGGATGAGAACAAGGCTGCAAATCTCAATTTTTAATTTTTGGTTCTTCAATCTTTCTTTATTTTTAACATGGTTGAAATTTCAAATCTTTTTAGATTCAAGGACGACACAAAGCAGGACTAGTAACAATGAAGATCAAGATCAAATTTTTGGATTTTCGGAGTGAACAAACTCCGACCGTGAGTATTTAAATTATTTTTTCTGTTTTGTTCATACTAGTCCTATTTTAATAATTCCTAGATTAGAATTTTACTCTTGCTAAAAAAAAATTTATTAATTAAAATAATAATAAAATAAATAAAAAATAAAAATAATTAGCTAGTTTGCTTGATCAACTATTCAAATGCAATTTAATGTCATAACATAAAATGTTAAAAATTTTCTTGATTATTGCATATAGTATAAAGCATTTGCATAAAATAATCTAAGGGCTGAACCCATTAAAAAGATTAGATCGGAATTTCATCACTCATCCTTAGCTCAAAAAATCATCCCAGTGCATAAATATCCTAAGCTTAATTAAAATTAACTAGACGTTGGCCCCTAAGGATATTCGAGCTCAATAGAACGAAGACTACCGAAAATTGCACCAATTTCGCTCTGTGGCCCAGTCGATGTCTAGGCAAGCTTTATCCCTCTAAGTGATTGAAGGGAGACAGTTTCTGTTCGAGGAAAGTAGATTTTAAGTGGGACATTTGCTACACGCATCGTGACCCCTCCACTTATCTGAGAGCTTACCTGGTCGACTAAGGTTACTAGACCGGATTGGAGGCCTAGGTGTCCTCTTCAAACTAGTTAGAAGCTGTCTAGAATTTTTAGAAAAACATTAGAAATTGTCTGTTTTAATGCATGTTTAATTTTAATTAAATTTTTGTTTTACTGTATTAGGGTGTTTGTTTAAAAAAAAATTCAGTTTATGCTGTTGTGGGAGAGAGATAAAACGAATAGATTATTTCGAGTTGAATCAAAAGATAAAAATTTAATTGTTCAAAATTTAAATAATCAAATTAAAGATAATAATAGTAATCAGGAAGATAATGAATTTCAAAATGACTTACCTATTTGAATGCTTCGTGATTATCTACAACCCACTAGGACCAGTATCCCATCCTGTATGGTTATTCCTACTGCTGCGGGAGCTTTTGACATGAAATCAGGAATAATCCAATTACTCCCAAAGTTTCACGGACTTGACTCTGAAAGTCTTTATTTGCACTTGAAAGAATTTGATGAAGTGTGTTCAACACTTCATTTCAATGATGTCACTGAAGAGGTAGTTAAGCTTAAGAGAGAAATTAAATGTTGCTCCATTGACAAAGAAATTCCGACAAAAGATGACAAACCTAAAAAATCTATTGAAAAAAAGGATGAAAATGATAATGAACAAGATGATCCAATACCCCATCACAAGATAGTTGCTCCATTCCCTCAGCGCTTGCTTGCAGCTAAAAAGGGAATACCTGACCAAGAAATTCTGGATATCTTTAAACAAGTAAAGATTAACATTCCTTTATTAGATGCCATTAAGCAGATCTCATCTTATGCCAAATTTTTAAAAGATCTTTGTACCATAAAACGAAAGCTTTACGTACAAAAGAAAGCTTTTCTAACTGAACAGGTGAGTGCTTTTCTCAAACACAGCACCCCACCTAAGTATAAAGATCCTGGTTGTCCTACCATATCTTGTATCATAGGAAACTTCAGGATACAAGGAGTCCTTCTTGATTTAGGTGCAAGTGTTAACTTACTGCCCTATTCAGTTTATGAACAGTTAGGACTTGGTGAACTAAAACCCACCAAGGTTACTCTCTAACTTACGGATCGATCTATAAAGATACCAAGAGGAGTAGTCGAGGATGTACTTGTCCAAATTGATAAATTCTATTTTTCAGTTGACTTCATAGTATTAGATACCCAGCCTATCATGAATTGTACCACTCCAATACCTGTCATCTTAGGCCGCCCATTTCTAGCTACTTCCAATGCTTTGATCAACTATTGAAATGGAATAATGAAAATGTCATTCGGAAATATGACTATAGATTTTAATATATTTAACATTTGCAAACAACCCGATAATGACGATGAAAATGATGAAATTCATGGAGTTAATCTGATCAACTCCATTGTAGAAGATGCTCTTGTCCCATCTCTTTCTTCTGATCCTTTAGAAATATGCCTAACTCATTTTGGAAATACAGAGATAAACCAAAACTTTAGAGAAATCAGTGCTATATTAGATTCAGCTCTTTTGTTGGATACGGATAGGTGGAAATCTCATTTTGAAGAATTGCCCCCACGCAACAATAGTCCTCTACTATCTAGTGTTCAAGCACCTAAACTTGAGCTAAAACCTTGGCCATTTGAGCTCAAGTACGCATACCTTGGTCAAGAAGAGACTTTTCCTGTGATCATATCATCCCAACTCGAATAAAGTCAAGAATTAAAATTGTTCGAAATTCTCAAGGAACATAAGGAAGCAATAGGGTGGACAATTGCTGATATCAAGGGAATTAGTCCCTCAATTTGCACTTATAGAATCCACCTAGAAGCTGATGCCAAACCTTCTTGTCAACCTCAACGTCGATTGAACCCAAACATGAAGGATGTGGTTAGGGCAGAGGTTTTGAAACTTCTGGATGCGGGTATGATCTACCCAATTTCAGATAGTAAATGGGTAAGTCCAACCTAAGTGGTCCCGAAAAAATCTGGCGTTACTGTAGTCAAAAATGCCAATAATGAATTAGTTCCAACTAGGGTCCCCACTAATTGGCGTGTATGCATTGACTATAGAAAACTTAATTCTGTCACTAGAAAGGATCATTTTTCTCTACCTTTTATTGATCAAATCTTAGAAAGGTTGGCAGGCCATAAATTTTATTGCTTCCTAGATGGCTATTCCAGTTACAACCAAATTGCAATTGATCTTGAAGATCAGGAAAAGACCACTTTTACATATCCTTTTGGCATATTTGCTTACAAGAGAATGCCATTTGGATTATGTAATGCTTCTGCAACCTTCCAAAGATGCATGCTCAGTATTTCTCTGACATGGTTGAGCGCTTTTTGGAAGTCTTTATGGATGATTTTTCAGTTTTCGGCTCCTCTTTTGAAAACTGTGTGGACCATTTAAGGCTAGTCTTAATTCGGTGTGAGGAGAAGAATCTAATCTTAAACTGGGAAATGTGCCATTTCATGGTAACTAGGGGAATTGTTCTCGGGCATGTCATTTCATCTGAAGGGATTGAAGTAGACAAGGCTAAAATTGACTTAATTTCTAACTTATCCAACCCAAAAACTATCAAAGATATACGCTCATTTTTGGGTCATGCAGGATTTTATAGGAGATTCATTAAAGATTTTAGCTCAATATCTAAACCCTTATGTAATCTCCTTCAAAAGGAAATCCAATTTGCGTGGTCTGAAGAATGTCAAAAAACTTTTGATAAACTTAAAAGCTTGCTGACCTCTGCTCCATCATGCAACCACCCGACTGGTCACTTCCTTTTGAAATTATGTGTGATGCTAGTGAATATGCAGTTGGGGTAGTTTTAGGGCAAAGAAAGGAAAGGAAGCCTTATGTTATCTATTATGCAAGTAAGACTTTAAATAGTGCACAAATGAATTACACCACTACGGAAAAGGAACTACTTGCCGTAGTATTTGCACTAGATAAATTTAGGTCTTACTTGATTGGATCCAAAATCATTATCTACACTGACCACGCTGCCCTTAAGTACCTTCTTTCAAAAAAGGATGCTAAGGCGCGGTTGCTTAGGTGGATCCTTTTACTCCAGGAATTTTTTCTAGAAATAGGAGATAAAAAGGGGGTAGAGAACATAGTAGCTGATCACTTGTCCCATATCACTCTTTCAGATTCCATAGACAATTCACCCATAAGAGACACTTTCCCTGATGAGCAACTCTTTGAGATCACGTCGTCACCCTGGTTTGCAGATATTGCAAATTTTCTTGTCATGGGTGAACTTCCGATTCATTGGAATAAACAGGACAAAAGAAAATTTCTGACCGAAATAAATTTTTTTTTTTGGGATGATCCTTATCTTTTCAAATACTGCCCAGACCAAATTATTAGGAGATGTGTACCTAATGACGAATTTATTAGTGTCATTTCCTTTTGTCATTCTGAAGCTTGTGGTGGTCATTTCTCTACTAAGAAAACAGCTGCAAAAATTTTACAGTGCGGTCTCTATTGGCCCATCTTGTTCAAAGATTTCCATAACTTTTGCAAAGCTTGCGAGCGTTGTCAAAAGTGGGGTTGAATCAAGGATCTTTGGGGTCGAGTCGAGCAAGGTTGGAGTCGACTCGAGTTCTGAAGGGATCAACTGGCTGGGCATATCAGGGAACGAGCTCTCTATTGTACCGGACGGGTCGACCTGAGAGGCTCTGGAGGTCGACTTGGATCGACTTTGGAGTCGACTCGAGGTCAGGAGGAGTCGACTCTTTCAAAAGATCCTGAACTTCACGGACGGGCTGATCTCGTGGAACTTGATTTAGACATGGATTTCAATGAAAAGTGATGGGATTTGGATTGTGTGAGACGTGGGAGAAAGGCTAGTGATGATGGAATGATTCCGGAAGATCTAAACAAAGAAAACTTGATTCAAAGAGGGAATAAGGATGAGATGGTTGTATGCTGAATTATTTGGATTTCGGGTGGAAACTAAAGTTTAACAAGTTGTAGATGGGATAAATGAATGGAATATAATTTGATGTTAAAGAAGACTAGGAAAATAAGAAATTAAAGTAGAAAATAAAAAGGATAACTATTGAACCAATGGAAGAGTCTTACCTCCAAAAGATCCAACCATTAGAGAGGAAGGAGTCTCACCTGCTTCTCCAATTTTACTTGGAATCTCACCAAGCATGTAGAGGAATCTCTCCTCACGAAAGAACATTGGAATACCTAGAGATTTCTCACAAATTTCGTCCAAAACTTTTTTCTCCCATTGTATTCTTCATACCATCCTTTATATAGAAAAGAAGGTTGGAAAAGATAAGGACTACAACTAGACTTTACTCGGACTAAAAACCAAATAAGGACACTTTTTAAAATTCAAATCAAATGATAAAATTCCTAAACAACTTGTCAACTAAAGGTTGGACAAGTGTCACCCCTTGATTGTGTGTGGGTTGGAGTTTAAATGGATAATCTTCAACCGCATACAATTCCTACTTTAACTCAAACTCCTTCTCGAGTACCAGCATCAGCATGAAGTTTGGGAGACTCCTCAAAATTCATCCAATCTCCAAATTTCATGTTCTTATAGTCATTGGAAAACTATGGATGTCTAATTTCCTACTAAATTTGAATCAACTTAATCAGACTTCTGTAGTTTCCGAAATCTACAAAATACTATATGGTGTTCAATCTATCACGAACTTCAACTGGATCTAAAATCTGAATTCCTTCCACATGTGAGAGATCTTCATGGTTGAACTTCTCCACGTAATGAGTGATGATCTTCACAGCATTAGGAATCCTTCTTAATGGCACTCAATTACAAGGACTCAATCTTAAACACATGGACTCAATTTTCTCACATAAGGACTCAATTTCACTCACACGACTAAACTAAATTCTCCACACATGACCCAATATGACTTGACTCAATCCTTGCATAACATGGACTCTTTTGATGCCACTTGGCATTCAATTACAAACATAAATCAGCAAATTGCAAACCCAAAATCAGAACTCAAATAAACCCAAAACAAAAGGACTCAATATGACCAAAATAAAATAGACTCAATCTAATTAAATGCTAGAAATTACGAACCCAATGTGTTTCCGGGCACTCCCAAGCAAGAATCCAAACTCGATGTACATCCGTTATAATTTGGGCTCGCGCTCCTGCATCAATTCCTCCCTGCTGAGAAAAAACTCAACTCCGTCGGGTTGGAGCTAAGTTGAAAATTTCTAGCCTAAGTAAAATTGGTCTACTGCATGGGCATTGGTTGCTTGGATGCATGACTCGACTAACTGCTGCGCACTCTGATGTGGGTGCATACGCTTGACTAGTTATATTTTGGTATTAAATACTTTGATTGTTTTACGGATTGATTTTGATGAACCTCTTTGTATTGCCTTACTTGCCTTAGTTACATAATAGGTTTATATTTTGAGTTTAATTAGATAAAGCTTTATATGTTCTCAATTGATAATTTGAATACTTCATTGAAAATACTTTTCTCAAATTATTAATCTGAAAGTTTCATTGAAAAGTATCCTCAAATTCTAAAATGGAATGAACAATTGAGGGGGAGAAAGAAATTGAAAGGGGGAGAGATCTCATAAGAAATTGAAAAATGATTCAAATGATCTCCAATAAGTATCATTTGAATATGAAATCTGAAAATTCTTGTGATACTCCTTGAAGCATGCTACTTATTGATACTTTTTGTGCTTCAATTATGAACTCTAATATTTGATGTGTTTAGCTCAACTAAAGTTGATTGCTTGAATTTAATGAAAAAGGGGGAGAGAAAAAAGCTAACATTTGCTATGCTTAAATATCTTGACCCCTAAATTATATCATACATCAATTGTCAATATGCTAATCTTTTATGCTTGCATCTTGAAAGTATTAATTGGAACAAAATTCTTGTTGCTGTAATTCTCTCTATTCCTATTAAATCTTTTAGTCTTTTTGATGTTGTCAAAAAGGGGAAGAGAATAGATTGAGTATATGCATGTGCTAAATTGATATATCTTTATACTTCATGAACTAATTATGCAATTATGCAAGAAACACAATTTGTTATGTTAAGCATATACTCAAAGTTTTGTCATCATCAAAAAGGGAGAGATTGTTGACCCTAGAATTGATTTTGATAATCACAAAACTTTGTAGCATAATTACTAATATTTGTGCTGCAAGAAAAAGTTGTTTTTGTAGGGAGCTCACTGTGTTTGGATGCATGGAGAAGCTTAGAAGAATAATTCTTAAGTGCATGAGCCAACCCTTGAGTTAATGAGCTGAAATTTTGATCGTTTAGAGTCGTTTCCCAGAATGAATAGTAAATGGGTCAACCCTCGTTTTCCATGAGTCAACCCTTGTAAATGAGTCCCCTCATGAATCCCCTTTGAACCAAGCTCAGATTCAAGCCTACCTAAACTCGCTACCCAATTGCTACAATAAAATGGGTCGACCCTTCATTTCCATGAGTCAACCCTTGAATAGTGTATTATCATCATCCCCTCATGAATCCCTTTTGAACCAAGTTGAAGTTTGGCTACTGTACCTACCGAGTTGCTACAGTAATTCCGAGTTGCTACAGTAATTCAATTCAAAAGGCTAACGGCTAGTTTGCTACAGTGAGGGAAAGTTTTAACTTATGAACAGTGCTGAAATTTTGAATCCTTTCTGCCGCCGGAAAACAAGCCTGAGACATCTTCATGAGTCGACTCTTGTTCATGAAGAGTCGACTCTTGAGCTACATGAGTCGGCCCCCTGAAGATATGAGCCGACCCTTATGAAGCAGAAATCTTGAATTGTTTTGTCTTGAATTTTGCCGCCTCAGACACACTCATAAGTCGACCCCTATTTGTCATAAGTTGACTCTTGCATCACATGAGTCGACCCCTGCTTCGCTGGCAGCTCTAAAACGGCTAGTTTTTTCCTGCAACAGATTTTGTCTTTTACCTCTAACAGAAAGAAATCTGTCAGAACAGCTAGAATTTGATTTCAAATTTTCTTTTTGAGCTGGGATATATATTGGAGGGAACCTCAGAAATCAAGAAAAGAAGGGAAGAATACAAGAATACAAGAATACAAGAAGAATAACATTTTTACAAGAGAGAAGAATACACAGCAATCATCCTCACTTTGAATCTTCAAGTTCTTCTTCCTTGTGAGGAAATCAGTCATCTCTCATCAACTACATCAAGAGGAGTTGCTGCTCTGCATTAAGGCTTCATCATCTTCATCAGCAACCTTCATCTTCATCAACTTCAGCCTTGTTCATTAGAGTTTTATCTTTTTATTTTTGAGGCTGTATTTTTGTCACAGCACATCGTTTGGTTGGATTCCTTGCTGCTGTGATCATTCTTATTGTTATATCTTGCAAAGGCACTTCCAAGCCTTGATTGGAAGTTGCTGGATTGGGTTTAATCCAGCAAGGGTTAAAGTTTCGATTGATTCATCTGAAAATCGACTGGGTTCGTTGTGATCCCGGAAAACAACGAGTTGGGTTGTGAACTCGTAAAACAACCAGATTGTAAAGGTTGTGGTTGGTGATCCTTGGAAAACCGACTGGGTTCGTTGTGATCCCGAAAAACAACGAGTTGGGTTATGAACTCGTAAAACAACCAGATTGTAAAGGTTGTGGTTGGTGATCCTTGAAAAACCGACAGGGTTCGTTGTGATCCCGGAAAACAACGAGTTGGGTTGTGAACTCGTAAAACAACCAGATTGTAAAGGTTGTGGTTGGTGATCCTTGGAAAACCGACTGGGTTCGTTGTAATTCCGGAAAAATAACAAGTTTGGTTGTGAACTTGTAAAACAACCTCACTGTAATCAGGGAGGATTATAGTGGAATTCCCAAGAGATCTTGGGGAGTGGATGTAGGTGCTTGGTGTGCACCGAACCACTTTAAAATATTTGTATTTGTGTGTGGATTGTCTCTTTACTTGCTGCTTTCTATTTACTGCTTTCATTACCCTGCTTTCAGCATCTCTATTTGTGCTAATTATCTTAGAAAGCTTTTATTCCGCTGTATTTACTCGAAAAGTTTTTTAAAGCCCAATTCACCCCCCTCTTGGGCTGCCATACATGGGCCAACACTAATGAAAAGGGTAAAGGTCCTATGCCGCAAGGAAAGAATCCTGTTGGATGCTATAAGTGCGGCGGGCGAGGTCACTTCGCTGTTGTTTGTCCTACCCGAGACCAGCGTTTTGCATTGGTATGTGAAGAGGATGAGATCATAGGACCCTCTAAAGTTATTCCTCCCTCTCAGCCTGCTGATGAAGAGGAAAATAAAGGGAACAAAGAACCTGATGCAGAAGCTCCTGCAGTGGAACTAGAAGCTTCAGATCTACCTGTGTGTGTCGTGCGGTGCGTTCTTACGGGTTGCAAGTAGGAGGAGAACGTGGAGGAAGATTGGAAACGCACCAATATCTTCCACACTCGCGTCGAGCATTCCAACAAGTCTCTAAATCTCATCATCGACAATGGAAGCTGCATGAATATCGTATCTGAAGGAGTACTGAAGAAGTTAAATCTAAAACCGGTACCACATCCAAAGCTATATCGGGTAAGTTGGATCGAAGACTCCTCCATCCTTGTTAAACAAAGATGCTTGATCAGTTTTTCACTTGGTAAGAACTTCCGAGATGAAGTATGGTGCAATGTTCTACCCATGAAAGCATGCCATCTTGCTACTTTTTTGATCTTGCTCTTTTTAAAAGGGAAATTAAATGTAGAAGACCCCAAGTATAGGGTGTAACAAAGTAATATTCTCGGTGAGTCCGAGGTCAAATCCACAGGAATTTGACAGTGAACAAAAACTAAAGGCTAAATAATATTTGGATTGACAAAAATATAACTAAGGCATTAGGATTCAGCCTAGCACTTCATCATGCTTTTCTTAAAATCATCTATTATCTCAGTTAGATCTGAGTGAAGTCCTAACCAGAAAGTGGAGCGGTGAAAATACCAATTAATCATAATAAAATAGATTTAGTTTTATGGGCAGCACTGCAGTAATTCTATTTTAAACTACAGGAATTTCTAAGTATCTGTTATACCCGGGGGAAATAACAAATCAGAAAAATATATAAGTTTGAAATAATTTCTATAAAACTACTGCACCATAAATCAAATCACAAACATTGAAATCCCATTGATGATTAAAGAAAATCCATAAAGAAGATGCTAGGCTTTTCCCTAGCCTTAGCTAAAAAAAGTTTAGCTACTCATATGAGATGGAAGCATTTTTATAAAAAGGATTAGCAAAGAATAACCAAAATAAAGCATAAATCCTTTTTTTTTCTTTCTTCTATTCGGAAAATAGAGTGGTCTGTTTTTTTTTTTTTCTTCCGATGGTTCCCTGGCTTCCTCTCTCTTCCCGAATGGTTTTGAATGGAAATCCTCTACCGAATGGATGATGAATTGTGGCTCCTTCCTTCGTCGCCTCTCCCCCTTGTTCCGTCCCCCCTCCTCCTCTCGCCTGGGCCCTTTTATAAGCTGCCCCTTCTTCTCTCTCCTCCCCTATTTCAAAACAAAGATAAGGATGATCCTCTTTGCTGTTACTGAATGCAGGGATTAGAGGGAATTGCGGACGCCACAAATGCTCCGAATTATAAATGCTGCGGTAGCTTGAGATGGTTTTGAACGCTGATGAGACATGGCTGAGACGCGGGGTGGAGGGAGTTGCGAATACGGGAAGACTCCTCACGGATGTGTCCTACTGGTAACGGCTGGAATTGAATTTAAAGAAGATTTGGATTGACTCGGACGGAGATGAATGCTGGGGACGTTGCAGAAGTTTGGGAAGCTGCAGACGTTGAGAATAAAACCCCGCGGAAGAAACGCTCGAAGATCACGAACGTCCCAAGCGCACGTCACCACAAATGCTGGGAAGCTCCTCACGGATGCATTCTCAGTTTGTTGGAAGCCACGGTTGGATGGGATGAATCGTGGCTAGCCATTGGGGTGTTGAGAAGACTCCTCAGATGGATGGAATTTGTTTGCTGGGAAGGGAGTGGCTGGATGAAACGCTCAGATGCCACAACGCTTGAGATGCCACGGACGGACGCTGGGAATTCTTGGCTTTTGGAAAGTTTTGCTTTGTGTCAAAAGAGCTTGGGGAGTTGAGATGCCTGCTCGGCTGGGAAGCGCATACTTGGGTTGAGAAGTTGGGAAGCTTCGAAGCCCCCACGCTGCGGACGTTGGGGAATTTGTTGAGCTTAGGCTACCGGTCATTGGGCTCAAACCCAATGTTATTGGGTCTCTTGGATTACTTGCACTCAAACATAGATAAAACATTAATTATAATCAATTTTATCAATAATGATTAGCTATAATACTAATTAAGATGGTATGAAGATTGTACTTTTGTGCTCTCATCACACCCCCCAACTAGCTTATTGCTAGTCTCTAGCAATTTAGTATGAAAATGATAAAATGAGGGTGCAAAAGTATTGTTTATTAATATATATCAATATGCATGAATTAAAATAAATACTCACTTTCGTAGAGCATTACGATTGCACTTAGCACGTGCAACAAGCCGTTCAAACCCTAGGTTACCCTAGTGGACGAGTGTTGTCCCGTGAGGGTTTGCAGTGATGTTACCCACAAACATCATTTTTAAAAGATACTCTAAAACATAGCAACCCTTAAGGCAAATGTAAATGTGACGTCTCAGAATACCTATACCTCCACCACAATTGGTTACTGCTTGAGTTCTAGGTGCACTACTCAAATTCACAAGTGTTAACTACCATTTGTTAGCTTCCGACCCACTAAATTTTCCGAATATCACATGTTATTTGTCCAGAATGGTTCGCACATAAAAATGAAGCAATCAATCCCAACTAGACATCCCAGGTACACAGAGTTCTAAAATAAAGGAGTCAAACCAGTCATCCACATGTCACTTGGTTTTAGTTTAACTAACCCACTCATGTTTAATTTTATTATTATTATTATTATATTTTTTTTCACAGTGACTACAACAGTTCAACTCCATTAGGCTGTAGTAAGGTCCATGTAACGAGCTTTGGGTCAATGACTCTTGATCCAGTTGGCTCAAGGCATTAGGTGAAACACCCCTCGGACTTAATTACTCGAACCAGACTACGCCACGAGGCCAGACTAATCACTTATTTCAGTCATTTTCACCTTTTTATGCGAACACTCGCTGCTTTGTAGGCAAGAGGCTCGGTTACTCAGTAAAGACAAACTGTATTATTTCTCTCTCTCTTTTTTTTTCTCTTTTTTTTTTCTCTTTTTTTTCTTAATAACTTGACAATATTGTGACTATAGGTCAACCAAGATCAGAACATAAAGCACCCAGGTGATCTAGCTGGAAATTTCAAACTCTATCTTTATTTGAAAACCAAATCATGAATTTTAGGACAAGGACACTCGTACTTCTCTTGCGAATAAGGTCCACAAACATATAGGTAACACAAGTGCACTCCTCAGGCTTTCCTATTATCATTGAATACTTATGTGGGGATCTAATAATAGGTCTCTAATAAGTCATAATGTGCTCCTTGCCTTAATAGCCGCACATGTTTATTTGCTTAGAAAAATTAAAGTGGTAATTAAATGCAACAAAATATATGTTTGTTATTATTATTATTACTATTATTATTATTATTATTTTATTTATTTTTTATTTTTTTTGAAAGATATGACAATTGGTATGATATATAGAAAAAATACAGTAATCTCTCCCCCCAACTTAAATTCAACATTGTCCCCAATGTTGCAACATGAATGCATGAAATATGGCATTAATGATTGTATGAAGGATAATACGGCTGAAGGTTAGAATTTACCTGATAGAATAGCTGCACACTGTTGTTGCTCACCAATTGCCATATCAACAAAAAATGAAAGAGAGACAAATTATGATACAAACAGAGGATCTCTAGCAGATATAGAGATCAATCCTGATAAACAGGATCTCCCAGATTAGTCGATTCAACCTCTGAGGTAAAGTTGTCCAAGAATAACTTCAAACGTTGGCCATTTACTTTAAAAATATTACCGGTGTTTGGATTCTCTATCTCAACGGTTTCATACGGATAAATAGTTTTAACTATAAACGGGCCGGTCCACCTAGATCTCAATTTTTCTGAAAATAAATGAAGTCTTGAATTATACAATAGAACTTTCTGGGAAGGCTCAAATATTTTTCTTATAATATTTCTATCATGAAAGACTTTCATTTTGTTCTTATAAATTCGAGCATTCTCATATGCTTCATTCCTGATTTCCTCTAGTTCATTAAGTTGAAGTTTGCATAGTGAACTAGCCTTATCCATATCAAAATTAAATCTCTTAATAGCCCAGTAGGCCCTATGCTCCAATTCCACAGGCAAGTGACACGGTTTGCCAAAAATAAGACGGTACCGAGACATACCAATCGAGCTTTTAAAAGCAGTACGATAAGCCCAAAGTGCATCAGTTAAATGCAAAGACCAGTCTTTGCAATTTGGGTTAACCGTTTTTTCCAGAATATTCTTAATTGATCGATTGGATACTTCAACTTGTCCACTTGTTTGTGGATGATAAGGGGTGGCGACTTTATGGGTGATCCCATATTTTCGCATTAAAGCCTCAAAAGGCTTATTACAGAAGTGTGAACCCCCATCACTGATAATGGCTTGAGGCGTTCCAAATCTGGAAAGAATGTTTTCTTTTAAAAATTTTAAAATAGTTTTATGGTCATTATTCTTGCAAGGAATTGCCTCTATCCATTTGGAGACATAATCTACAGCAACTAAGATGTACAAATTTCCGAATGAAGAAAGAAATGGACCCATAAAATCTATTCCCCAACAATCAAATATTTCGATAATTAAAATTGGGTTGAGGGGCATCATATTCCTACGAGTTATCCCACCTACCTGAAAAACAGAAGAACCCGTTCTCTGGATTCTCTAAGAGAGTCGACCCCAGCCTGACTCGAGTCGACTCCAACCTTGTTCGAGTCGACCCCAAGGAACCTTAAGTCGACCCCAAATGGAACACAGAAAACTTGTCCTCTGGATTCTCCTGAGAGAGCCGACCCCAGCCTATCTCGAGTCGACCCCAGCTTAGCACGAGTCGACCCCAAGCCTGCTGATAGTCTACAGCGATTTGTAGAAGTGTTTTTCGAGGTTTCATCTTCCTTCCTTCCATCCACATGAAGTCTTAGCATCCATTGCCATTACTAGAGGAAAGAAAAGAGGAAGAAAAAGACATCAAAGAGAAGTTTAGCCCTCGCCCATCATCAAGAAAAAAAAATTACAGCAATCAGAGCAAAGGATACTTCACCTATCAGAGCAAAGGATCCTTCATCAACCAAAGCGAAGATCTCCATGAATACTCGCAGCGGACGCCCCTACTATTGGGAGAGACAACTTGCCGAAACTGTGAACCCCTATGGTCACCAAACTAAGCAGGTTCACGTAGAGATTGCTGATTACAGCGGAAGCATGGACCCAACCCACTTTCAGGATTGGCTGATGTCCCTTGAAGATTACTTCGAGTGGTTCCCCATGTCCAATGAAACAAAGATCCGATTCGTTAAGATGAAGTTAAAGGGCCAAGCACGCGTGTGGTGGTATAGTGTTGAAGAGAAGCTTCATCGACTCCGACAGCCTCCTATCAATGATTGGGAAGAGTTGAAAATTCATCTGAAGGAGATGTTTCTTCCCCTCGACTATGAAGATCGACGTTATCCCTACAATGTTGTTCGACGCCGTTCCTACTACGATGATCGTTGCCATCCTTATAATGATGATCTACAATGGGAAGTAGAAGAGATGGATCGTACGGAGGCATGACTATGATTTCGACGCCAACGAGATAAGAAGCCGGATGAAGTCCTTCATCGAATGGATCTTATACGACAGAAGGAGGAAGAGTACCAACTCCCGCTTTGCATGGAGTCACAGTAGCAGCGACAACGGCGCCCTGCACAAACACCGATTGTGCGACAGCCTGCAGAACGTAGCGGCCGAGGAGTTTCTTTTTCTAGAGGTAACGCCACTGTTTTCCGATCTAAATCCTCTGTCAATCGAAGTACATATTAGGATAGAGGTATTGGAAGGGGCCAAGTACCTATGCCCCAATCCATGCTGCAAAGAAGAGGCAAACCCGATTGCTACAAGTGCGACGGTCGAGGTCATTCCGCCATCGTTTGCCCCACCAGAGACCAACATTTTGCATTGGTACATGAGGACGACGAGATCATAAAGCCTTTTGATGTTCCTCCTCAGCCCACTGATGCCAAAAGAAGCGGAGTAAACGAAGGAACTGAAGTCTACGAAGAAGAAGATCTTGATGCTGAGAATTTAGCAGCACCGTCTGAAGATGTCCCTGCTGCTGAGTCCCTTTTCCATCCCTCCAAGTTTTCCCTAGACCCGCTGAGGTTGACGACAAGGAGGAAGACAACGAGAAGGAAGAAATTTAAGAGGTGATACTATCTAAATCTGAACCTATTTTAATTGAATTTCTTGATATATCTTTAGAAGAATTGCCCGAAAAAGATAGTTCACAAGATTCAGCAGAGAACAACCTTGAATTTGGAACCACGCATGCATCAATTGTTATGAAAGATGGTTCTGAAATTTTAAAAGAAGTATCATCTGATTTCGAAGTGGGTGATTTGATCATTACTGGGCACCAAGAGGAACAAACCAGTGAAAAGGAAGCAACCATATTCGCATCGGTTGGTTCTAAAATTTTAGAAGCTGATGCGGAGGGTGCTGCAAGTTCAGAAGGTAGCAGCGATGAGCTTCCATTCCAAACAGAGGCGAGCATAGAGGTTTTCCATAAAACTGTGATCTTGCCCCAACAGCATAGTGGGCGCCCCAACAGAGCATGCAATTTGTCTCGCCCCAACAGCACAGTGGGCGCCCCCTTCAACCGTGTACCAAATCTTGCCATGCATCAGCCTCGCACGCACCAGTCAAGCGTATGCACCCACATCAGAGTGCGCAGCGGTTAGCCGAGTCATGCATCCAAGCAACCAGTGCCCATGCAGTAGACCAATTTCACTTGGGGTAGAAATTTTCAACTTAGCTCCAACTCGATGGAGTCGAGTTTTTTCTCAGCAGGGGAAATTGATGCAGGAGCGCGAGTCAAAATCATAACGGATGTACATCGAGTTTGGATTCTTGCTTGGGAGTGCCCGGAAACACATTGGGTTCGTAATTTCTAGCATTTAATTGGATTGAGTCTATTTTATTTTGGTCACATTGAGTCCTTTTGTTTTGGCTTTATTTGAGTTCTTATTTTGGGTTTGCAATTTGTTGATTTATGTTTGTAATTGAATGCCAAGTGGCATCAAAAGAGTCCATGTTATGCAAGGATTGAGTCAAGTCATATTGGGTCATGTGTGGAGAATTTAGTTTAGTCGTGTGAGTGAAATTGAGTCCTTATGTGAGAAGATTGAGTCCTTGTAATTGAGTGCCATTAAGAAGGATTCCTAATATCGTGAAGATCATCACTCATTACGTGGAGAAGTTCAACCATGAAGATCTCTCACATGTGGAAGGAATTCAGATTTCAGATCCAGTTGAAGTTCGTAACAGATTGAACACCATATAGTATTTTATAGATTTCGGAAACTATAGAAGTCCGATTAAGTTGATTCGAATTTCGTTGGAAATTAGACATCCATAGATTTCCAATGTCCATAAGAACATAAAATTTGGAGATTGGATGAATTTTGAGGAGTCTTCTGAACTTCATGCTGATGCTGGTACTCGAGAAGGAGTTTGAGTCAAAGTAGGAATTGTATGCGGTTGAAGATTATCCATTTAAACTCCAACCCACACACAATCAAGGGGTGACACTTGTCCAACCTTTAGTTGACAAGTTGTTTAGGAATTTTATCATTTGATTTGAATTTTAAAAAGTGTCCTTATTTGGTTTTTAGTCCAAGTAAAGTCTAGTTGTAGTCCTTATCTTTTCCAACCTTCTTTTCCATATAAAGGAAGGTATGAAGAATAAAATGGGAGAAAAAAGTTTTGGACGAAATTTGTGAGAAATCTCTGGGTATTCCAGTGTTCTTTCGCAAAGTATGACACTCTTCGATGGTATGGCCCGCGTGAGGAGAGATTCCTCTACATGCTCGGTGAGATTCCAAGTAAAATTAGAGAAGAAGGTGAGACTCCTTCCATTGGTTCAATAGTTATCCGTTTTATTTTCTACTTTAATTTCTTATTTCCCTAGTCTTCTTTAACATCAGATTATATTCCATTCATTTATCCCATCTGCAACTTGTGATGCGACTCATCAAGAGGAACAAGCTAAGTCAAGTATATCAAGTGATCCTTTACACATTTCAAGTGGACCTATTACAAGGTCCTAAGCTAAAAGACTTAGAGAAGCTCTGATTGGGCTTGTTCTAAACATATGGGCTTGGCAAGCTTCGAGTGGATCTATAGATATAAAGCTGGGCTTAAGCAATTCACAAGAAGTCATCAATGTCATTCAAGTAGAAGTTGGGGAGCTGTTGATGACACTTGGGCCAAATCTACCATAAATGAAGAAGTCTTGCTGAATTTCATACACGGGCAGATTCATTTGAACCTGGACTTCATTAATTCGAGCTCAACATGGTGTTTTTATCTTCATTTAATGGGATGCACGAATTTATGATGACTTTTCATCATTTAAAACTTTTCAATTAATTGCTTTGTCTTTCCCATGCTTGGAGGGATGTTCCAAGGTAATTAATTAATGCTTTGTGTTTCCCATGCTTGGAGGGGTGTTCCAAGATAGTTAATTAGTTGCTTTGTATTTCCCATGCTTGGAGGGGTGTTCTAAGATAATTAATTACTACTTTGTGTTTTCCATGCTTGGAGGGGTGTTCCAAGGTAGTTAACTAATGCTTTGTGTTTTTCATGCTTGGAGGGTTGTTCCAAGGCTGGTATTATATTTGAGGTCATGAAGAGAAAAAAATAATGAGTTTGTTCTGAATTATAGATTTGAGAGAAGCTTTCTCTTATGTTCTTCATTGAATTGCCTAAACTTATCAAGGATTGATCAACCTTGTGGCGTTTCAGCCGTTTGGATCCTTGTCTCATCATATTCAAGGGTTCTAGCGGATCATCCAAAAATCTGGTTTTAGCTTCCTTGGGGTTAAAATACCATCTTGTTCGTGGGTTCTAAGGATCTAATCCTTGTAGGTTCGCATCATTTGGTATCAGAGCTTCGGCCCTAAAATTAGGTTACTATCCTTTATTTTCATCTGTTCATCATACTCTTTCGTCTATTTTCTTCTTAAACATCAGGTGAGTTAATTCATCTTGTTTCTATCTTTATCCATCAGCTCCAATTTCTGTTGTCTCATTTGAATTCCTGAGCATCTGGCAAAAAAAAAAAAAAGAAGTACATATATCCAGATTCAAAAAAAAAGGGTATATATATCCAGATTCAAAAAAAAAAAGAGAAAGGAATTTGCCATTGTAATTGCAGACACAAGTGATATTGAATTTTATTGTTCCTTTGGGGATCGATTGCTTCCTGATTAAAGTTCTTGATTTTTGTCCCTTAAAGTTAAGTGTTGAATTGAATTTTGCAAAGTTGAGTAAATCTTTGTTTGATTTGATCAGTTCCTTAAAGAGCTACAAGAGAAAGCTAAGAGTGGAGAGATATCTTTTGAGGGTAACTACGTGAGAGAGTAAGGTTATTTTCTCTAACATTTTCTTGCAGCTCTAATAATGTCTCATGGAGATGAAGCTACATCTAACCAGGGAGATACACAAAATATGGCATTGATGATAAATGCCATGCAACAATAGTTTGAACTTTTACATGTGGTTTTCGGTGAATTCAGGGACAGGATGGATAGGCAAGACATGGCGATTGCAAATTTACAAGGAGGGCAGCCTAATGAAATCCTAATCCTTGAAGACCTGCAAGGCGAGAACCTATACCTGTGGATGAATTTGATGATGAATATGAAGCAGGAAGTGGGAATGAGGAGGATTATGAGTCTGATTGTGAAATGGGTAGAAATTGACCTAGAGGAGCTAGGCATGGAAGGGGTTATAGAAGAAATGGCCCTAAGGGCAGAGATGAGGTAGACAGGAACCTTGGGAGCATCAAAATGAAGATACCTTCTATCCAGGGTAGAAATGACCCTGAAGCTTATTTGGAGTGGGAGAAAAAGGTGGAATTGATTTTTGATTGTCATTACTACTCAGAAGAAAGAAGGTGAAATTGGCAACAATTGAGTTTACTAATTATGCAATCATATGGTGGGATCAATTGGTGTCAAATCGGAGGAGAAATCATGAGAGACCTATAACAACTTGGAGGGAAATGAAGGCCCTAATGAGGAAAAGGTTTATACCTAGTCATTATTATAGGGACCTTTATCAAAAATTACAGAGCTTTACACAAGATTCAAAAAGTGTGGAGGATTATCATAAAGAAATGGAGGTTGCTATGATAAGGGCTAATGTCGAAGAAGATAGAGAAGCTACAATGGCTCGGTTTTTGGCCGGGTTAAATAGAGCTATAGCCAATGTAGTGGAGCTTCAGCACTATGTGGAGTTAGAAGATATGGTGCATATAGCAATGAAGGTGGAAAGGTAGTTAAAACGCAAGGGGGCAGCAAAGTATACTTCGGGTTCTAGTTCATCTTGGAAGTCGAATTGGAAGAAGGATAACAAGTTATTCCTACGGAAACACTCAAGGGTACAAATGATGCTTTCACCAAAAACAAAGGTAAATCTGATTCCCAACCCTCTAGAAATAGAGATATAAAATGTTTCAAGTGCTTGCAAACAGGACATATTGCTTCACAATGTCCAAACAAAAGGACCATGCACATGTATGACAATGGGGACGTGCTGATCGGCAGTGAGAGTGATGAATTAATGCCTTCACTTGAGGATGCTAGTGATGATAGGGTTGAATATCCAGTGGAGGGAGAGTCACTTGTGGCCAGACGTGCCTTGAATTTCAAAGTTAAAGGAGATGACATGGAGCAGTAAAGGAAGAACATCTTCCATACTCATTATCATATAAACAATAAGGTATGCAGTATGATTATAGATGGGGGAAGTTGCACAAATGTTGCAAGCATTACATTAGTTGAGAAATTACACTTGTCTACCATTAAACACCCTAGACCTTATAAGTTGCAGTGGTTGAATGAATGTGGGGAAGTGAAGGTAGATATAGTGATGAAGTGCAATGTGATGTAGTCCCTATGCATGCTGGTCATATACTTTTGGGGAGACCTTGGCATTTTGATAGAAAGGTGATACATGATGGGTTTTAAGAATAGGTACTCATTTGTAAAAGATAACCAAAAGGTTACTCTTGCACCATTAACTCCAAAACAGGTCTATGAAGACCAATTGAAGTTGAAGAGAGAAAGTGAGGTAGAGAGTTCAAAAAGAAAAGAGAGTGAAAATGCTAGTAAGATTGAGAATTCAAAAAAATAAATTCAAAAAGAAAAGAACGAAGTGGCGCAAAAAAAAGAAAGGCCACAAGAGAGAAAAGAAAAAGAAAGAGAGGAAAGAAAAGAAAAGGGAAAGAGAGGAGAGAAAAGAAAAGGAAAAGGTGAGTTTTTATGCAAAAAGAGAGTGATGTGAAAGTTGCTTATTCTTGCTAAACAGCCTTTGTTTGTACTTGTGTACAAAGAGGCTTATTTTGTTGCTAATGACCTTAACCCTTCTCTTCCTAGTGTTGCTGTTTCTTTGTTGCAGGAATTTGAGGATGTGTTTCCTGAGGATGTTCCTAGTGGGTTACCTCCCATTACAGGCATAGAACATCAGATTGATCTCATTCCTGGAGCTGCCATTCCGAACCGTCCAGCCTATAGAAGTAATCCGGAGGAGACAAAGGAACTTCAGAGGCAAGTGGAAGAGCTCATGGCAAAGGAATATGTTAGAGAGAGTTTGAGTCCTGCGCAGTTCCTGTTCTTCTTGTTCCAAAAAAGATGGTTCATGGAGGATGTGCATTGATTGCAGAGCTGTGAACAATATAACGGTAAAGTATCGCCATCCTATTCCTAGGTTAGATGATATGTTAGATGAGTTGCATGGATCTAGTATGTTCACTAAAATCGATTTGAAGTCTGGATATCATCAAATTAGGATGACGAAAGGAGATGAGTGGAAAACTGCATTCAAAACTAAGCATGACTTTATGAATGGTTAGTAATGCCATTTGGACCTACTAATGCACCGAGCACTTTTATGAGGTTAATGAATCATGTTTTGCGTGCATTCATTGAAAGTTTGTTGTGGTATACTTTGATGACATTTTAGTATACAGTAGAGATTTTGATGAACATATGTGTCATTTACGATGTGTACTTGATGTGCTAAGGAAAGAAAAACTGTATGCGAACCATAAAAAGTGTAGTTTTTGCATGGACAAGGTTATTTTCTTGATTTTGTTGTAAGTGCTCAAGGAATAGAGGTTGATGATGAGAAGGTAAGGGCGATTAAAGAGTGGCCAACACCTAAGAGCATAATCCAGGTTAGAAGTTTTCATGGTTTAGCTAGTTTTTATAGGCATTTTGTTAAGGATTTTAGCACACTTGCTGCACCTCTCACTGAAGTCATTAAAAATCTGTTCGTTTTAAAATGGGGCAATGAACAGGAGTATGCATTTAATGTTATTAAAGATAGGTTATGTTCTGCATCTGTATTAGCGTTACCTAATTTTGATAAAATTTTTGAAATTGAGTGTGATGCCTCGGGAGTTGGTATAGGAGCTGTTTTTGATGCAGGAGATGCGGCCTATTGCTTATTTCAGTGAAAAGCTAAACGGGGCAGCCTTGAACTATCCAACATATGACAAGGAGCTTTATGCACTTGTAGAGGGCGTTAGAGACTTGGCAACACTACCCTTGGCCCAAAGAATTTGTCATTCACACAGATCGTCAATCTTTGAAGCATCTTAAGGGTCAAGGAAAGTTGAACAAAAGGCAATGCTCGATGGTTGGAATTTATTGAAACCTTTCCGTATGTCATCAAATACAAGCAAGGTAAGGAGAATATAGTTGCAGACGCCTTATCCCGAGGTATGTTGAACAAAAGGCACGCTCGATGGCTGGGTAGACATCTCACTTGCTTGGTTTTGAGTATCGTCAAGGAATTGTATGCCAATGATCATGACTTTGCTGATGTGTTTGGTTGCTTGTTGAAAAGGGAGCAATTTGGTAAATTTTATAGAGTTGATGGGGTATTTGTTCAAGAAAAATAAATTGTGTTTGCCTCAATGCTCTATGCGTGAATTGCTTGGTCAAAGAATCACATGGGGGAGGGTTAATGGAGCACTTTGGTGTCCAAAAAGACCTTAGCAGTCTTGCTTGAACATTTCTTTTGGCCTAGGATGTGACGTGATGTAGAACGAATATGTGATAGATTTATCACTTGTAAGAAGGCTAAATCCAGGGTCTTACCACATGGGCTTTATACGCCTTTGCCCTGTACCTAGTGAACCATGGGTAGACATCTCAATGGACTTCATTTTGGGGCTGCCTAGATCAAAGAAAGGTAAGGATCAATATTTGTGGTAGTTGATAGGTTTTCTAAAATGGTTCATTTTATTTCTTGCCATAAAACTGATGATGCCACTCATATTGCTGATTTATTCTTCAAGGAAATTGTGAGACTTCATAGTGTCCCTAAAAGTATTGTTTTTGATAGGGATGTAAAGTTTCTTAGTTACTTTTGGAAGGTCTTGTGGGAAAAGCTTGGTACTAAGTTGTTATTTTCTACAGCTTATCATCCACAGACTGATGGTCAAACTGAGGTCGTTAATCGAACTTTAACTCAATTGCTTCGGATGTTATTCAAAAGATTGCTTTGAAAAATTGGGAAATTGTTTGCCTTTCATTGAGTTTGCATATAATAGAACTATGTATTCATCTACTGCATATTCACCTTTTGAGATAGTTTATGGTTTTAATCTACTAACTCCTTTGGACTTACTACCTTTGCCTATTGATGCAAGAGTCAGCCTGATGGGAAGAAGAAAGCTGAAATGGTGAAGCAACTTTATGAACGTGTTAAGCAGCACATTGAAAAGAAAAATGAGCAATATGCATCTAAGGTAAGGACGAAAGCAGGTTGTTTCGAGCCAGGTATTGGGTGTGGGTGCATATGAGAAAGGAGAGGTTCCAGCACAAAGGAAATGCAAATTGAATCCTAGAGGGGATGGTCCATTCAAGTTCTTCAGAAGATCAATGACAATGCTTACAAGATAGATCTTCCAGGTAACTTATAATATTAGTACTACATTCAATGTTGCTGATCTTTCTCCCTTTGATGTAGGTGATGATTCGAGGACGAATCCTTTGAGGAAAGGGGAATGATGCGACTCATCATGAGAACAAGTTGAGTCAAGTATATCAAGTGATCCTTTGCACATTCCAAGTGACCTATTAGAAGTCCCAGGCTAAAAGACTTAGAGAAGCTCTATTGGCTTGTTCTAAATATATGGCTAGGCAAGCTTCGAGTGGATCTACAGATATAAAGCTGGGTTTGAGCAATTCACAAGAAGTCATCAATTCATTCAAGTAGAAGATGGGAGCTGTTGATGACACTTGGGCCAAATCTACCATAAATGAAGAAGTCTTGCTGAATTTCATACACGGGCAAATTCATTTGAACCTGAACTTCATTAATTCGAGCTCAACATGGTGTTTTTATCTTCATTTAATGGGATGCACGAATTTATGATGACTTTTCATCATTTAAAACTTTTCATTAATTGCTTTGTCTTTCCCATGCTTGGAGTGATGTTCCAAGGTAATTAATTAATGCTTTGTGTTTCCCATATTTGGAGGGGTGTTCCAAGATAGTTAATTAGTTGCTTTGTGTTTCCCATACTTGGAGGGGTGTTCCAAGATAGTTAATTACTACTTTGTGTTTCCCATGCTTGGAGGGGGTGTTCCAAGGTAGTTAATTAATGCTTTGCGTTTCCCATGCTTGGAGGGTTGTTCCAAGGCTGGTATTTATATTTGAGGTCATGTAGAGAAAAAAAACAATGAGTTTGTTCTGAATTATAGATTTGAGAGAATTTTTTTTATGTTCTTCATTGAACTGCCTAAACTTATCAAAGATTGATCCACCTTGTGGCGTTTCAGCAGTTTGGGTCCTTGTTTCATCATATTCAAGGGTTCTAGTGGATCATCCAAAAATCTGGTTTTAGCTTCCTTGGGGTTAAAATACCATCTTGTTCATGGGTTCTAAAGATCTAATCCTTGTGGGTTCGCATCAACTTGTTAAACTTTAGTTTCCACCCGAAATCCAAATAATTCAGCCATGCAACCATCTCATCCTTATTCCCTATTTGAATCAAGTTTTCTTTGTTTAGATTTCCAGAATCATTCCATCATCAGCTAGCCTTTCTCCCACGTCTCACACAATCCAAATCCCATCACTTTTCATTGAAAATCTACGTCCGGATCAAGTTCCACGAGATCCGCCCATCCATGAAGTTCAGGATCTTCTGAAAGAGTCGACTCCTCCCGACCTCGAGTCGACTCCACATCGTCTCGAGTCGACTCCAACTTCATCGAGTCGACTCCAAAGTTGACCCAAGTCGACCTCCCCAACCTCTCAGTTCAACCCGTCTGGTACAACAGAGAGCTCGTTCCCTGATATGCCTAGCGAGTCGACCCCTTCAAAACTTGAGTCGACTCCAACCTTGCTCGAGTCGACCCCAAGGATCCTTGAGTCGACCCCAGCTGGAAAACAGAAGAATCCATTCTCTTGATTCCCTAAGAGAGTCGACCGCAGTCTGACTCGAGTCGACCCAACCTTATTCGAGTCGACCCTAAGGAGCCTTGATTCGACCCCAACTGGAACACAGAAAACTTGTCCCCTGGATTCTCTGAGAGAGCCGACCCCCCTATCTCGAGTCGACCCCAGCCTATCTCGAGTCGACAACAGCTTAGCATGAGTCGACCCCAAGCCTACTGATAGCCTACAGCGAGTTCGCAAAAGTGTTTTCCGAGGTTTCATCTTCCTTCCTTCCATCCACATGAAGTCTTAGCGTCCATTGCCATTACCAGAGGAAAGAAAAGAGGAAGAAAAAGATATCAAAGAGAAGTTTAGCCCTCGCCCATCATCAAGAAAAAAAATTACAGCAATCAGAGCAAAGGATCCTTCACCTATCATAGCAAAGGATCCTTCACCAACCAGAGCGAAGATCTCCATGAATACTCGCAGCGGACTCCCCTACTATTGGGAGAGACAACTTACCGAAACCGTGAACCCCTATGGTCACCAAACTAAGTGGGTTCGCATAGAGATTGCTGATTACAACGGAAGCATGGACCCAACCCACTTTCTGGATTGGCTTATGTCCCTTGAAGATTACTTCGAGTGGTTCCCCATGTCCAATGAAACAAAGATCCGATTCGTTAAGATGAAGTTAAAGGGCCAAGCATGCGTGTGGTGGATAACATTGAAGAGAAGCTTCATCGACTCCGATAGCCTCCTATCAATGATTGGGAAGAGATGAAAATTCATCTGAAGGAGAAGTTTCTTCCCTCGACTATGAAGATCGATGTTATCCCCACAATGTTGATCGACGCTGTTCCTACTAGGATGATCGTTGCCATCCTTATAATGATGATCTACAATGGGAAGTAGAAGAGATGGATCGTACGGAGGCACGACTATGATTTCGACGCCAACGAGATAAGAAGCCGGCTGAAGTCCTTCATCGAATGGGTCTTATACGGCATAAGGAGGAAGCGTACCGACTCCCGCTTTGCATGGAGTCACAGCAGCAGCGACAACGGCGCCCTGTAGAAACACCGATTGTGCGACAGCCTCCAGAACGCAGCAGCCGAGGAGTTTCTTTCCTAGAGGTAATGCCACTATTTTCAGATCTAAATCCTCTGTCAATCGAAGTACATCAGGATAGAGGTATTGGAAGGGGCCAAGTACCTATGCCCCAATCCATGCTGCAAAGAAGAGGCAAACCCGATTGCTACAAGTGCGGCGGTCGAGGTCATTCCGCCATCATTTGCCCCACCAGAGACCAACATTTTGCATTGGTACATGAGGACGACGAGATCATAAAGCCTTTTGATGTTCCTCCATAGCCCACTGATGCCAAAAGAAGCGGAGTAAACGAAGGAACCGAAGCCTACGAAGAAGAAGATCTTGATGCTAAGAATTTAGCAGCACTGTCTGAAGATGTCCTGCTGCTGAGTCCCATCTCCATCCCTTGAAGTTTTCCCTAGACCCGCTGAGTTTGATGACAAGGAGGAAGACAACGAGAAGGAAGAAATTTAAGAGGTGATAATATCTAAATCTGAACCTATTTTAATTGAATTTCTTGATATATCTTTAGAAGAATTGCCCGAGAAAGATAGTTCACAAGATTCAGCAGAGAACAACCTTGAATTCGGAACCACGCATGCATCGATTGTTATGAAAGATGGTTCTAAAATTTTAAAAGAAGTATCATCTAATTTTGAAGTGGGTGTTTTGATCAATACTGGGCACCAAGAGGAACAAACCAGTGAAAAGGAAGCAACCATATTCGCATCGGTTGGTTCTTAAGTTTTAGAAGCTGATGCGGAGGGTGCTGCAAGCTCAGAAGGCAGCAGCGATGAGCTTCCATTCCAAACAGAGGCGAGCATAGAGGTTTTCCATAAAACTGAGATCATGCTCGCATTGGATCTCAAGAAGACCGGTTCTATTTTGGCTTTATTTGAGTTCTTATTTTGGGTTTGCAATTTGCTGATTTATGTTTGTAATTGAATGCCAAGTGGCATCAAAAGAGTCCATGTTATGCAAGGATTGAGTCAAGTCATATTGGGTCATGTGTGGAGAATTTAGTTTAGTCGTGTGAGTGAAATTGAGTCCTTATGTGAGAAGATTGAGTCTATGTGTTTAAGATTGAGTCCTTGTAATTGAGTGCCATTAAGAAGGATTACTAATGCCGTGAAGATCACCACTCATTACGTGGAGAAGTTTAACCATGAAGATCTCTCACATATGGAAGGAATTCAGATTTCAGATCCAGTTGAAGTTCGTGAGAGATTGAACACCATATAGTATTTTATAGATTTCGGAAACTACAGAAGTCCAATTAAGTTGATTCGAATTTCGTTGGAAATTATCTCCATAGCTTTCCAATGACTATAAGAACATGAAATTTGGAGATTGGATGAATTTTGAGGAGTCTCCCGAACTTCATGCTGATGCTGGTACTCGAGAAGGAGTTTGAGTCAAAGTAGGAATTGTATGCGGTTGAAGATTATCCATTTAAACTCCAACCCACACACAATCAAGGGGTGACACTTGTCCAACCTTTAGTTGACAAGTTGTTTAGGAAGTTTATCATTTGATTTGAATTTTAAAAAGTGTCCTTATTTGGTTTTGAGTCCAAGTAAAGTCTAGTTGTGAAGAATAAAATGGGAGAAAAAAAGTTTTGGATGAAATTTGTGGAAATCTCTGGGTATTCCAGTGTTCTTTCGTGAGGAGAGATTCCTCAACATGCTTGGTGAGATTCCAAGTAAAATTGGAGAAGAAGGTGAGACTCCTTCCTCTCTAATGGTTGGATCTTTTGTAGGTAAGACTCTTCCATTGGTTCAATAGTTATCCTTTTTATTTTCTACTTTAATTTCTTATTTCCCTAGTCTTCTTTAACATCAGATTATATTCCATTCATTTATCCATCTACAACTTGTTAAACTTTAGTTTCCACCCGAAATTCAAATAATTCAGCCATACAACCATCTCATCCTTATTCCTCTTTGAATCAAGTTTTCCTTGTTTAGATCTTCCAGAATCATTCCATCATCATCTAGCCTTTCTTCCACGTCTCGCACAATCCAAATCCCATCACTTTTCATTGAAAATCCATGTCCGGATCAAGTTCCACGAGATCAGCCCGTCCGTGAAGTTCAGGATATTCTGAAAGAGTCGACTCCTTGCGACCGAGTCGACTCCACATCGTCTCGAGTCGACTCCAAAGTCGACCCAATCGACATCCAGAGCCTCTCAGGTCGACTTCAACTTCATCGAGTCGATTCCAACCTTGCTTGAGTCGACCCCAAGGATCCTTGAGTCGACCCCAGCTGGAAATAGAAGAATCCATTCTCTGGATTCTCTAAGAGAGTCGACCCCAGCCTGACTCGAGTCGACCCTAAGGAACCTTGAGTCGACCCCAACTAGAACACAGAAAACTTGTCCCCTAGATTCTCTGAGAGAGCCGACCCCAGCCTATCTCGAGTCGACCCCAGCCTATCTCGAGTCGACAATAGCTTAGCATGAGTCGACCCAAGCCTGCTGATAGCCTACAGCGAGTTCATAAGTGTTTTCCGAGGTTTCATCTTCCTTTCTTCCATCCACATGAAGTCTTAGCGTCCATTGCCATTACCAGAGGAAAGAAAAGAGGAAGAAAAAGACATCAAAGAGAAGTTTAGCCCTCGCCCATCATCAAGAAAAAAAATTTACAGCAATCAGAGCAAAGGATCCTTCACCTATCAGTGCAAAGGATCATTCACTAACCAGAGCGAAGATCTCCATGAATACTCGCAGCGGACTCCCCTACTATTGGGAGAGACAACTTGCCGAAACTGTGAACCCCTATGGTCACCAAACTAAGCGGGTTTGCATAGAGATTGCTGATTACAGCGAAGCATGGACCCAACCCACTTTCTGGATTGGCTTATGTCCCTTGAAGATTACTTCGAGTGGTTCCCCATGTCCAATGAAACAAAGATCTGATTCGTTAAGATGAAGTTAAAGGGCCAAGCATGCGTGTGGTGGTAGACGTTGAAGAGAAGCTTCATCGAATCCGATAGCCTCCTATCAATGATTGGGAAGAGATGAAAATTCATCTGAAGGAGAAGTTTCTTCCCCTCGACTATGAAGATCGATGTTATCCCTACAATGTTGATCGACGCCGTTCCTACTACGATGATCGTTGCCATCCTTATAATGATGATCTACAATGGGAAGTAGAAGAGATGGATCGTACGGAGGCACGACTACGATTTCGACCAACGAGATAAGAAGCCGGCTGAAGTCCTTCATGGAGTGATAGCAGCAGGAGAACGGTGTCCTGCACAAACAGACCGATTGTGCGACAGCCTCCAAAATGCAGCAGCCGAGGAGTTTCTTTTCCTAGAGGTAACGCCACTGTTTTCAGATCTATCCTCTGTCAATCGAAGTACATCAGGATAGAGGTATTGGAAGGGGCCAAGTACCTATGCCCCAATCCATGCTGCAAAGAAGAGGTAAACCCGATTGCTACAAGTGCGGCGGTCGAGGTCATTCCGCCATCGTTTGCCCCACCAGAGACCAACATTTTGCATTGGTACATGAGGATGACGAGATCATAAAGCCTTTTGATGTTCCTCCTTAGCCCACTGATGCCAAAAGAAGCGGGTAAACAAGGAACCGAAGCCTACGAAGAAGAAGATCTTGATGCTGAGAATTTAGCAGCACCGTCTGAAGATGTCCTACTGCTGAGTCCCTTCGCATCCCTTGAAGTTTTCCCTAGACCCACTGAGGTTGACGACAAGGAGGAAGACAACGAGAAGGAAGAAATTTAAGAGGTGATAATATCTAAATCTGAACCTATTTTAATTGAATTTCTTGATATATCTTTAGAAGAATTGCCCGAGAAAGATAGTTCACAAGATTCAGCAGAGAACAACCTTGAATTCGGAACCACGCATGCATCGATTGTTATGAAAGATGGTTCTGAAAATTTTAAAAGAAGTATCATCTGAATTTCGAAGTGGGTGATTTGATCAATACTGGGCACCAAGATGAACGAACCAGTGAAAAGGAAGCAACCATGTTCGCATCGGTTGGTTCTAAAGTTTTAGAAGCTGATGCGGAGGGTGCTGCAAGTTCAGAAGGCAGCAGCGAGAGCTTCCATTCCAAACAGAGGCGAGCATAGAGGTTTTCCATAAAACTGAGATCATGCTCGCATTGGATCTCAAGAAGACCGGTTCTATTTTGGGTTTATTTGTGTTCTTATTTTGGGTTTGCAATTTGCAAATTTATGTTTGTAATTGAATGCCAAGTGGCATCAAAAGAGTCCATGTTATGCAAGGATTGAGTCAAGTCATAGTTGGGTCATGTGTGGAGAATTTAGTTTAGTCGTGTGAGTGAAATTGAGTCCTTATGTGAGAAGATAAGTCTATGTGTTTAAGATTGAGTCCTTGTAATTGAGTGCCATAAGAAGGATTACTAATGCCGTAAGATCACCACTCATTACGTGGAGAAGTTTAACCATGAATCTCTCACATGTGGAAGGAATTCAGATTTCAGATCCAGTTGAAGTTCGTGAGAGATTGAACACCATATAGTATTTTATAGATTTCGGAAACTACAGAAGTCCAATTAAGTTGATTCGAATTTCGTTGGAAATTCCTCCATAGCTTTCCAATGGCTATAAGAACATGAAATTTGGAGATTGGATGAATTTGAGGAGTCTCCCGAACTTCTGCTGATGCTGGTACTCGAGAAGGAGTTTGAGTCAAAGTAGGAATTGTATGCGGTTGAAGATTATCCATTTAAACTCCAACCCACATACAATCAAGGGTGACACTTGTCCAACCTTTAGTTGACAAGTTGTTTAGGAAGTTTATCATTTGATTTGAATTTTAAAAAGTGTCCTTATTTTTGAGTGTAAAGTTGAGTCCTTAAACTAAAGGAAGTTATGAAGAATAAAATGGGAGAAAAAAAGTTTTGGATGAAATTTGGGAGAAATCTCTGGGTATTCCAGTGTTCTTTCGTGAGGAGAGATTCCTCACATGCTTGGTGAGATTCCAAGTAAAATTGGAGAAGAAGGTGAGACTCCTTCCTCTCTAATGGTTGGATCTTTTGTAGGTAAGACTCTTCCATTGGTTCAATAGTTATCCTTTTTATTTTCTACTTTAATTTCTTATTTCCCAGTCTTCTTTAACATCAGATTATATTCCATTCATTTATCCCATCTACAACTTGTTAAACTTTAGTTTCCACCCGAAATTCAAATAATTCAGCCATACAACCATCTCATCCTTATTCCCTCTTTGAATCAAGTTTTCCTTGTTTAGATCTTCCAGAATCATTCCATCATCATCTAGCCTTTCTTCCACGTCTCGCACAATCCAAATCCCATCACTTTTCATTGAAAATCCATGTCCGGATCAAGTTCCACGAGATCAGCCCGTCCGTGAAGTTCAGGATATTCTGAAAGAGTCGACTCCTTGCGACCTCGAGTCGACTCCACATCGTCTCGAGTCGACTCCAAAGTCGACCCAAGTCGACATCCAGAGCCTCTCGGTCGACTTCAACTTCATCGAGTCGATCCAACCTTGCTTGAGTCGACCCCAAGGATCCTTGAGTCGACCCCAGCTGGAAAATAGAAACCATTCTCTGGATTCTCTAAGAGAGTCGACCCCAGCCTGTACTCGAGTCGACCCTAAGGAACCTTGAGTCGACCCCAACTAGAACACAGAAAACTTGTCCCAGATTCTCTGAGAGAGCCGACCCCAGCCTATCTCGAGTCGACCCCAGCCTATCTCGAGTCGACAACAGCTTAGCATGAGTCGACCCCAAGCCTGCTGATAGCCTACAGCGAGTTCACAAAGTGTTTTCCGAGGTTTCATCTTCCTTCTTCCATCCACATGAAGTCTTAGCGTCCATTGCCATTACCAGAGGAAGAAAAAGGAAGAAAAAGACATCAAAGAGAAGTTTAGCCCTCGCCCATCATCAAGAAAAAAAATTACAGCAATCAGAGCAAAGGATCCTTCACCTATCAGTGCAAAGGATCATTCACTAACCAAGCGAAGATCTCCATGAATACTCGCAGCGGACTCCCCTACTATTGGGAGAGACAACTTGCCGAAACTGTGAACCCCCTATGGTCACCAAACTAAGCGGGTTTGCATAGAGATTGCTGATTACAGCGAAAGCATGGACCCAACCCACTTTCTGGATTGGCTTATGTCCCTTGAAGATTACTTCGAGTGGTTCCCCATGTCCAATGAAACAAAGATCTGATTCGTTAAGATGAAGTTAAAGGGCCAAGCATGCGTGTGGTGGTAGAGCGTTGAAGAGAAGCTTCATCGAATCCGATAGCCTCCTATCAATGATTGGGAAGAGATGAAAATTCATCTGAAGGAGAAGTTTCTTCCCCTCGACTATGAAGATCGATGTTATCCCTACAATGTTGATCGACGCCGTTCCTACTACGATGATCGTTGCCATCCTTATAATGATGATCTACAATGGGAAGTAGAAGAGATGGATCGTACGGAGGCACGACTACGATTTCGATGCCAACGAGATAAGAAGCCGGCTGAAGTCCTTCATGGAGTGATAGCAGCAGCGAGAACGGCGTCCTGCACAAACACCGATTGTGCGACAGCCTCCAAAACGCAGCAGCCGAGGAGTTTCTTTTCCTAGAGGTAACGCCACTGTTTTCAGATCTATCCTCTGTCAATCGAAGTACATATCAGGATAGAGGTATTGGAAGGGGCCAAGTACCTATGCCCCAATCCATGCTGCAAAGAAGAGGTAAACCCGATTGCTACAAGTGCGGCGGTCGAGGTCATTCCGCCATCGTTTGCCCCACCAGAGACCAACATTTTGCATTGGTACATGAGGACGACGAGATCATAAAGCCTTTTGATGTTCCTCCTTAGCCCACTGATGCCAAAAAGCGGGTAAACAAAGGAACCGAAGCCTACGAAGAAGAAGATCTTGATGCTGAGAATTTAGCAGCACCGTCTGAAGATGTCCCTACTGCTGAGTCCCTTCGCCATCCCTTGAAGTTTTCCCTAGACCCTGAGGTTGACGACAAGGAGGAAGACAACGAGAAGGAAGAAATTTAAGAGGTGATAATATCTAAATCTGAACCTATTTTAATTGAATTTCTTGATATATCTTTAGAAGATTGCCGAGAAAGATAGTTCACAAGATTCAGCAGGAACAACCTTGAATTCGAACCCGCATGCATCGATTGTTATGAAAGTGGTTCTGAAATTTTAAAAGAAGTATCATATCTGATTTCGAAGTGGGTGATTTGATCAATACTGGCACCAAGATGAACGAACCAGTGAAAAGGAAGCAACCATGTTCCATCGGTTGTTCTAAAGTTTTAGAAGCTGATGCGGAGGGTGCTTGCAAGTTCAGAAGGGAGCAGCGGCGAGCTTCCATTCCAAACAGAGGCGAGCATAGAGGTTTTCCATAAAACTGAGATCATGCTCGGCATTGATCTCAAGAGACCGGTTCTATTTTGGGTTTATTGTGTTCATTTTGGGTTTGCATTGCAAATTATTTTGTAATTGAATGCCAAGTGGCCAAAGAGTCCATGTTATGCAAGGATTGAGTCAAGTCATTGGTCATGTGTGGAGGAATTAGTTTAGTCGTGTGAGTGAATTGAGTCCTTATGTGAGAAGACTAAGTCCATGTGTTAAGATGAGTCCTTGTAATGAGTGCCATAAAGAAGATTACTAATGCCGTAAAGATCACCACTCATTACGTGGAGAAGTTCAACCATGAACTTCTCGCATGTGAGGAATTCAGATTTCAGATCCAGTTGAAGTTTGTGATAGATTGAACACCATATAGATTTTATAGATTTCGGAAACTACAGAAGTCCAATTAAGTTATTCGAATTTTGTTGGAAATTGCCTCCATAGATTTCCAATGGCTATAAGAACATGAAATTTGGAGATTGGATGAAATTTGAGAGTCTCCCAACTTCTTGCTGATCTGTACTCGAAAGAGTTTGAGTCAAAGTAGGATTGTATCGGTTGAAGATTATCCATTGAAACTCCAACCCACATACAATCAAGCGGTGACACTGTCCACCTTGTTGACAAGTTGTTTAGAAGTTTATCATTTGATTTGATTTTAAAGTGTCCTTATTGGTTTTGAGTCCAAGTAAAGTCTAGTTTGTAGTCCTTATCTTTCCAACCTTCTTTTCTATAAAGAAGTTATGAAGAATAAAATGGGAGAAAAAAGTTTTGGATGAAATTTGGGAAGAAATCTCTGGTATTCCAGTGTTCTTTCATGAGGAGAGATTCTCTACATGCTTGGTGAGATTCCAAGTAAAATTGGAGAAGAAGGTGAACTTCCTCTCTAATGTTGGATCTTTGGAGGTAAGACTCTTCCATTGGTTCAATAGTTATCCTTTTATTTTCTACTTTAATTTCTTATTTCCCAAGTCTTCTTTAACATCAATTATATTCATTCATTTATCCTATCTAACTTGTTAACTTTAGTTTCCACCCGAAATTCAAATAATTCACCATACAACCATCTCATCCTTATTCCCTCTTTGAATCAAGTTTCTTTGTTTAGATCTTCCGATCATTCCATCATCATCTAGCCTTTCTCCACGTCTCACACAATCCAAATCCCATCACTTTTCATTGAAATCCATGTCCGGATCAAGTTCCACGAGATCAGCCCGTCCGTGAAGTTCAGGATCTTCTGAAAGAGTCGACTCCTTCCGGCCTCGAGTCGACTCCACATCGTCTCGAGTCGACTCCAAAGTCGATCCAAGTCGACATCCAGAGCCTCTCGGGTCGACTCCAACTTCATCGAGTCGACTCCAACCTTGCTCGAGTCGACCCAAAGATCTGAGTCGACCCCAGTGGAAATAGAACAACCCATTCTCTGGATTCTCTAAAAGTGTCGACCCCAGCCTGGCTCAAGTCGACACCAACCTTGTTCGAGTCGACCTAAGAACCTTGAGTCGACCCCACTGGAACACAGAAACTTGTCGCCAGGATTCTCTAGAGAGCCGACCCAGCCTATCTCGAGTCACCCCAGCCTGTCTCGAGTCGACAACAGCTTAGCACGAGTCGACCCCAAGCCTGCTGATAGCCTATAGCGAGTTCGCAGAAGTGTTTCCGAGTTTCATCTTCCTTCCTTCCATCCACATGAAGTCTTAGTGTCCATTGCCATTACCAGAGGAAAGAAACAGGAAGAAAAAGACATCAAAGAGTTTAGCCCTCGCCCTCATCAAGAAAAAAAAATTACAGCAATCAGAGCAAAGGATCCTTCACTATCAGTGCAAAGATCATTCACCACCAAGCGAAATCTCCATGAATACTCGCAGCGGACTCCCTACTATTGGGAGAGACACTTGCCGAACTGTGAACCCCTATGGTCACCAAACTAACGGTTTGCATAGAGATTGCTGATTACACGAAGCATGGACCCAACCCACTTTCTGGATTGGCTTATTGTCCCTTGAAGTTACTTCGAGTGGTTCCCCATGTCCAATGAACAAAGATCTGATTCGTTAAGATGAAGTTAAAGGCCAAGCATGCGTGTGGTGTAGGCGTTGAAGAGAAGCTTCATCGACTCCGATAGCCTCCTATCAATGATTGGAAGAGATGAAAATCATCTGAAGGGAAGTTTCTTCCCTCGACTATGACGATCGACGTTATCCCTACAATGTTGATCGACGCCGTTCTACGATGATCGTTTGCCATCCTTATAATGATGATCTACAATGGAAGTAGAAGAATGGATCTACGGAGGCACGACTACGATTTTGATGCAACAAAGATAAAGCGGCTGAAGTCCTTCATGGATGATAGGAGCGCGAGAACGGTCCTGCACAAACACCGATTGTGCGAAGCCTCCAAAACGCAGCAGCGAGGATTCTTTTCCTAGAGGTAACGCCACTGTTTTCAGATCTATCCTCTGTCAATCGAAGTACATATCAGGATAGAGGTATTGGAAGGGCCAGTACCTATGCCCCAATCCATGCTGGAAAGAAGAGGTAAACCCGATGCTACAAGTGCGGCGGTCGAGTCATTCCGCCATCTTTTGCCCCACCAGAGACCAACATTTTGCATTGGTACATGAGGACGACGAGATCATAAAGCCTTTTGATGTTCCTCCTTAGGCCCACTGATGCCAAAAGAAGTGGAGTAAAAAAGGAACCGAAGCCTACGAAGAGATGATCTTGATGCTGAGAATTTAGCAGCACGTCTGAAGATGTCCCTACTGCTGATCCCTTCGCCATCCCTTGAGTTTTCCCTAGACCCGCTGAGGTTGACGACAAGGGGAGACAACGAGAAGGAAGAATTTAAGAGGTGATAATATCTAAATCTGAACCTATTTAATTGAATTTCTTGATATATCTTAGAAGAATTGCCCGAGAAAGATATTCACAAGATTCAGCAGAGAACAACCTTGAATTCGACCACGCATGCATCGATTGTTATGAAAGATGGTTCTGAAATTTTAAAAGAGTATCATCTGATTTCGAAGTGGGTGATTTGATCATACTGGGCACCAAGATGAACAACCAGTGAAAAGGAAGCAACCATGTTCGCATCGGTTGGTTCTAAAGTTTTAGAAGCTGATGCGGAGGGTGCTGCAAGTTCAGAAGGCTGCAGCGACGAGCTTCATTCCAAACAGAGGCGAGCATAGAGGTTTTCCATAAACTGAGATCATGCTCGCATTGGATCTCAGAAGACCGGTTCTATTTGGGTTTATTGTGTTCTTATTTTGGTTTGCAATTTGCTGATTTTATGTTTGTAATTGAATGCCAATGGCATCAAAGAGTCCATGTTATGCAGGATGAGTCAAGTCATGTTGGTCATGTGTGAGAATTTAGTTTAGTCGTGTGGTGAAATTGAGTCCTTATGTGAGAAGACTAATCCATGTGTTAAGATTGAGTCCTTGTAATTGAGTGCATAAGAAGGATTACTAATGCCGTAAAGATCACACTCATACGTGGAGAAGTTTAAACCATGAGATCTCTCACATGTGGAAGGAATTCAGATTTCAGATCCAGTTGAAGTTTGTGATAGATTGAACCATATAGTATTTATAGATTTCGAAACTACAGAAGTCCAATTAAGTTGATTCGAATTTTGTTGGAAATTGCCTCATAGATTTCCAATGGCTATAAGAACATGAAATTGGAGATCGGATGAATTTGAGGTCTCCCGAACTTCGTGCTGTGCTGGTACTCGAAGGAGTTTGAGTCAAAGTAGGAATTGTATCGTTGAAGATATCCATTGAAACTCAACCCACATACAATGAAGCGGTGACACTTGTCAACCTTTAGTTGACAAGTTTTAGAAAGTTTATCATTTGATTTGAATTTTAAAAAGTGTCCTTATTTGGTTTTGAGTCCAAGTAAAGTCTAGTTGTAGTCCTTATCTTTTCCAACCTCTTTCTATATAAGAATTTATGAAGAATAAATGGGAGAAAAAGTTTTGATGAAATTTTGGAAAATCTCTGGGTATCCAGTGTTCTTTCGTGAGGAGAGATTCCTCTACATGCTTGGTGAGATTCCAAGTAAAATGGAGAAGAAGTGAGACTCCTTCCTCTCTAATGTTGATCTTTTGGGGTAAGACTCTTCCATTGTTCAATAGTTATCATTTTTATTTCTACTTAATTCTTATTCCCAGTCTTCTTTACATCAATTATTCCATTCATTATCCCATCTACAACTTGGTAACTTTAGTTCCACCCGAATAATAATTCAGCCATACAACCATCTTCATCCTTATTCCCTCTTTGAATTAAGTTTTTTTGTTTAGATCTCCGGATCATTCATCATTCATCTACCTTCTTCCACGTCTCACACAATCTAAATCCATCACTTTCATTGAATCCACGTCCGGATCAGTTCCACGAGATCAGCCCGTCCGTGAAGTTCAGGATCTTCTGAAGATTCGACTCCTTCCGACCTCGAGTCGACTCCATCGTCTCGAGTCGACTCCAAAGTCGACATCCAGCCTCTCGGTCGACTCCCTTCTCGAGTCGACTCCAACCTTGTTCGAGTCGACCCAAGGATCCTTGAGTCGACCCCAGTGGAAAATAGAAGAACCCATCTCTGGATTCTCTAGAGAGTCGACCCCAGCCTGATCGTCGACCCACCTTGTCGAGTCAACCCTCAGAACCTTGAGTCACCCCAACGGAACACAGAAAACTTATCCCTGGATCTCTGAGAGAGCCGACCCTAGCCTATCCGAGTCGACCTCAGCCTGTTCAATCGCAACAGCTTAGCACGAGTCGACACAAGCTGCTGATGCCTACAGCGAGTTCGCAGAAATATTTCTGGTTTCAACTTCCTTCCTTCCATCCACATGAAGTCTAGCATCCATTGCCATTACCAAGAAAGAAAAGAGGAAGAAAGACATCAAAGAGAAGTTTAGCCCCACCCATCATCAAGAAAAAAATTACGCAATCAGAGCAAAGATCCTTCACCAACCGACGAAATCTCCAGAAACTCCAGCGGACTCCCCTACTATGAAGGACAACTTGCCGAACCGTGACCCCTATGGTATATGATCCAGCTCAATGACTTGACAAGGACAAAAAAGCTAAGATAGTGGAATCCAATGGGCCAACACAAGAGCCGGCCAAGAAACTCAAGAAGCTGTCCAAACTTTATTAACTCAAGCCCAAGGAAAGGCTAGTCTACATCAAGATTTGGACTTGAAGATGTTAATATGTGGCAATCCATTTCGACAATATCCACCCAATTATATTTAAACAGGAAAGAAGAGCTAATCCTTTCAAATTGGACTCGTCTTATGGTGCATTTATCATAGGCTTTTGGAAGGCTGAAGGACATTTTTGAGGCTTGCAAATGAAGGATGAACCTAGTCAAAATGGTTGGGAGTTGTTGCTGCAACTTTCCAAGGTTAATTAATTGCTGCCAAGACTTTAAGTAGTATTCCTTTCATCTTCACCAACTTTCATTTAATGTTTTTCTAGTTGGTTCAATGCACCCAAAGCTTGTTTTGCCTATAAATACTTGGTGTTTTCAATTGTAATCAAGCAATTTCCGAAATATAATCTTTTTGTGAGAATTTTCTCTCTATTGTTCTTGTGTAGAACTTTAGTAGTTTCAAGTACAACCACTTGAACCTCCAACCCTTGATAATATTGGTTTCTGACTCTCTATAGTCACGGGGTCAATATTCATAATCCTTTGATTATAGGTTTCTTGCTCTTTATAGCAAGCGGTCTATATTCATTTCCTTTTTATCTTTTTGGACGATCTAGGAATTGATTTTTCAAACTATTGTTGTTGGGTCTCACGGCAGGTTCGTTGAGGTTTGCACCATTTGGTATCAGAGCCAAGGTTTCCAATCAGGTTACCTATCCCTTATTTGCTTTTATATTCTATCATTTATATTTTTTTCATCCTTTTGCATCATTTGATATCATTTCATCCATAACCATTTCATTTCTATTCTCTACCATTTTTTTCATGCTTCATCTTTGTTGATATTGCTGTTGGTTCTATTATTGAAAGGAAAACATAAAAAGAGGAGACTGAAGTTGTAAAAAAAAAAAGAAGAAAAAAAAGGAGATCAAAAGGAGTTAGAGGTTAAATGTTTTGAAAGAAAAGAAGAAGGAGAAGTTTGCCTTTTATTATCATCTATTTCTCATATTTCATCTCTATATATCCATCATTCAACTTTTCATATCCATTTGCTTTCTTTTCATATTCTTTGCTTTTCTTTTCATATCCATTTCTTCATCATTTTGTTCCTAAACTCTTCACACTTGTTGCTTCCATATTGACTCCACTCAAAAATCTATGTATTTTAAGTGTGTTTTTTCATTTGCTTTGCTTTGAAATTTACCTTAGTTTTCTCAAGAACTTTTAAGAGAAAATTGAGTGTAAAAGGCAAGAGTGTGTGAGATCATCAGAGGGAAAAAGCCAATCATTGTGTGCAAAAGAGTGATTGAGTGAAATATATTTGAGTGAAACACGTGAGGGAGTGGTGAGGTTCTTTTCATTTTTACAACATGTCTCAAGGCAAGTGAGGAAGCACCAATAGACACCAAATTGAACATTCAAGCTCTGCAACAACAATTCCAGCGGATGAATGCCCAACTTGAAGAAATCCGAGAACGATTAGATCATAATGACCAACAAGTGAATCAAATACAGCAAGGCACTATGCCACGAGGGAGAAGGCAAAACAGACGTCCCTCCATTCCTCCAGCTGATCATGTTGATACTTATGAAGGTGAAAATGAAGAATTTGATGATGAAACCTCCCTAGCTTCCATACGAAGACAAAGAGATCATAGACCAAGACGACATCGCCAGCACATGCATCAAAATAGAGATGTTGTCGATCGCAACACAGGTTCGATTAAACTTTCTCTCCCACCTTTTCAAGGTAAAAATGATCCTGATGCTTACATTGAATGGGAAAGAAAAGTGGAACTTGTTTTCGATTGTCATAACTATTCGGAGGAAAAGAAAGTTAAGCTTGCAGCTGTTTCTTTTACTGACTATGCAATTGTTTGGTGGGACCAATTGGTTCTAAGTCGAAAAAGAAACCGAGAGATTCCAATTGATAATTGGGATGACATGAAAGCTACCATGAGGAGAAGGTTTGTTCCTTCACACTATTATAGAGACTTACATTTGAAGTTGCAAAGTCTTAAACAGGGAACAAAATCTATTGAAGAATACCATAAGGAGATGGAAATAACCATGATTCGTGCCAATGTTGAAGAAGATAGAGAGGCAACAATGGCTAGATTCATTTGTGGTCTCAACCGTGAGATTGCGAATGTTGTGGAACTACAACATTATGTGGAAATTGAAGATGTGGTCCACATGGCTATGAAAGTTGAGAGGCAACTTAAAAGAGGAGGAAGATCATCATCCAAGCATGAAGCTGCTGGTTCATCTAATTGGAAGTCCAAATGGAGTCCTACTCCAAAACAAGAAGAAAAGCCTACTTCTAGGCCTAAAGAAGAAAAAACTATGACCAAACAATCTGAAAAAGGTACTTCTTCCAACCAAACTCAAAAAAATCGTGATATTAAATGCTTCCGATGTCAAGGCTTTGGTCATATTTCTTCTCAATGCCCAAACAAGAGAACCATGATCTTGCTAGATAATGGGGATATTGTTTCTGAAGAAGAAAATGATAAAGAGTCTATGCCACAACTTGAAGATGCTAGTGATATAGAGCAGGCTGTTGTTGGTCAAGCCTTAGTTGTTCTTAGAGCCCTCCATGTTCAAGCTCAAACAGACAATGATGAACAACAACGTGAGAATATCTTTTACACTCGCTGCCATGTCAAAGAAAGAGTTTGTGGTTTGATAATTGATGGTGGAAGTTGTGTGAATGTGGCAAGCAAGCTGATGGTGGACAAGCTAGGGTTGAAGACTCAAAAGCACCCTCATCCATATCGACTTCAATGGCTTAATGATAGTGGAGAATTAAAAGTCACAAAACAGGTACTTCTATCTTTTTCCATTGGAAGATATTCTGATGAAGTCCTTTGTGATGTGGTTCCAATGCAAGCAAGTCACATATTGCTTGGAAGACCTTGGCAATTTGATAGGCGTACCCTCCATGATGGTTACAAAAATAAGTACAGCTTTACCAAGAATGGCAGAAACATTACTTTGGCTCCTTTACCCCCTTATCAAGTTCTTGAAGAGCAAAATCAAATCAAGAATCTGTAGCAACCAGTGCTAAATAAAGTAAGGATGAAACTGAGAGTTCAAAGAAATTGTGAGTAAAGAATCTGATAAGAAAAGTGAGAAAAAGAAAGAGGAAAAAAAAGTGAATTTCTATACAAAAGAAAGAGAGATTAAGAGAGCTATGGTTTCACAGAAGCCAATGATGTTGATCTTGTATAAGGAAGCTTATCTCTCAACAACTAACCTTGATGATTCTTTGCCTAGTACTGCCATATCTCTTTTACAGGAATTTCAAGATGTTTTTCCAGAAGAGATGCCACCAGGATTGCCACCAATTAGAGGCATTGAACATCAAATTGACCTAGTTCCGGGTGCCCAAATTCCAAATAGACCAGCTTATAGATGCAGCCCCGAAGAAGCAAAAGAATTGCAAAGACAAGTTGAAGAGTTGATGAACAAAGGTCATGTTAGAGAGAGCATGAGCCCATGTGCTGTTCCAGTTTTGCTAGTTCCCAAGAAAGATGGAACTTGGAGGATGTGCATTGACTGCCGTACTATCAACAAAATAACGGTAAAGTATCGTTATCCTATTCCCCGTCTTGATGACATGCTTGATGAACTCCATGGTTCCACTATCTTTTCTAAAATTGATTTGAAATCTGGATATCATCAAATTCGAATGAAAGAGGGAGATGAGTGGAAAACTGCTTTTAAAACAAAACATGGACTTTATGAGTGGTTAGTTATGCCCTTTGGATTAACTAATGCACCCAGCACTTTTATGCGCTTAATGAATCATGTCTTGCGTAAGTTTATTGGAAAATTTGTGGTTGTCTACTTTGATGACATATTGATTTACAGCAAGAACTTGCATGAACACTTAGGGCATTTAAAGAATGTTTTACTTGAGCTAAGAAAAGAGCAATTGTATGCTAACCTTAAGAAGTGTACATTTTGTTTGGACAAAGTTGTATTTCTTGGCTTTGTTGTAAGTACTAGAGGTGTAGAAGTTGATGAAGAGAAGGTAAAGGCGATCAAAGACTGGCCTACACCAACTACCATCACCGAAGTTAGGAGCTTCCATGGCTTGGCGGGATTCTACCGAAGGTTTGTTCCAAACTTTAGCACTATAGCTGCTCCATTGACAGAAATCATCAAGAAAAGTGTTGAATTCAAATGGGGTGAAGCACAAGAGAAAGCATTCAACACCTTGAAAGAAAAGCTAAGTTCTGCCCCTTTATTACTTTTACCAGATTTCTCTAAAACTTTTGAAATCGAATGTGATGCTTCTGGTATTGGTATAGGTGCTGTCCTAATACAAGATAAGAGACCCTTGGCTTACTTTAGTGAGAAGTTGAGCGGAGCTGCCTTGAACTACTCCACCTATGACAAAGAACTCTATGCATTGGTGAGAGCATTAGAGACGTGGCAACACTACCTATGGTCAAAGGAGTTTGTTATTCACACCGATCATGAATCTTTGAAGCATTTGAAGAGCCAAGATAAGCTTAATCGAAGCATGCTCGTTGGGTTGAGTTTATTGAGATTTCCCATATGTTGTCCAATACAAGCAGGTAAAAATAATATTGTTGCTGATGCTTTATCAAGAAGGTATATTCTATCTACTCTTTCAGCAAAGTTTTTGGGATTTGAACATATCAAGGAGTTGTACCCAACAAGATTCTAAGTTTTCAACAATTTTTGAAGCTTGTGAAACAAAACCTTTTGAAAAATATTACAAGCAAGATGGGTACTTATTTCGGGAAAATAAGCTTTGCGTTCCGAAGTGTTCTTTACGTAGCTTCTTGTCAGGAGTCTTATGAGAGAGGATTAATGGATATTTTGTATTTTTAAAACTCTGAAAATTTTGAAAGAATATTTCTTTTGGCCTCACATGAAAAGAGATGGTGACAGAATTTGCAATAGATGTGTCACTTGCAAAAAGGCCAAATCAAGAGTGAAACCTCATGGATTATATAAAGCTTACCTATTCCTAGTCATCCTTGGACTGATGTTCTATGGATTTTGTTTTAGGTTTACCTAGAACTAGAAGGGAGAAGATTCAATTTTTGTTGTTGTAGACCGATTATCTAAATGGCACATTTTATCCCTTGTCATAAAAACTTGATGATGCCCGTTCATATTACTTAATTATTTTTTAGGGAAGTTGTTCGTCTTCATGGTCTTCTAAAGACAATTATTAGTGATAGGGATGTTAAGTTCCTTAGTCATTTCTGGCGAGTTTTGTGGGGTAAGGTTGGGAACAACTTTGTTATTTTCTAACTACTTGTCACCCTCAAACAGATGGTCCAAACAGAGGTTGTGAATCGGACTTTAGGTACTTTGTTGCGTGCTATAATTAAAAAGAATTTGAAGACTTGGGAAGATTGCATTCCTTTTATTCAATTTGCTTATAATGAACTGTGCATTCTTCTACTTCTTATTTCACCATTTGAAGTTGTTTATGGTTTACCCATTAACTCCCATTGGATTTACTTCCTTTACCTGTTAACAAGATTACCAGTTTAGATGGGAAAGAAGAAAGCTGAAAAGGTGAAGAAAATCCATAAAGAAGCATGCCAACATATCCTTAAATGAAATGAGCAAGCTGCTGCCATGCCAATAAAGAAAAAGGAAGTCATTTTCAACAAGGAGACTTGGTTTGGGTACATTTTCGCAAAGAAGAGATTCCCTAGCACGAAATCAAAGCTCAATCCACGTGGGAATGGTCCTTATGAAGTACTGGAAAAGACCAATGACAATGCTTACAAGATTGATCTTAAAGGTGAGTTTGATATTAGTTCTACCTTAAATGTTTCTGATCTTTCTCCCTTTTATGCAAATCTTGATTCGAGGACGAATCCTTTTCAAAGAAGGGGGGAATGATATGATCCAGGCTCAAGAAATTTGACAAGACAAAGAAGATGCTCGAGATGAGTGGAGATTCTAATTGGGCCAATTACAAGAGCTCGGGCCAAGAAACTTCAAGAAGCTGTCCAAACTTTATTAACTCAAGCCCAAGGAGAAGGTTTCTAGTCCACATGAGATTTGGACTTGAAGATGTTAATATTGCAAGTCCATTTCGACAATATCCACCCAATTAATTATTTGAATATCGAAAAGAAGAGTCTAATCCTTTCAAATTCGAACTCCTCTTTATGGTGCATTTATCGTAGGCTTTTGGAAGGCTGAAGGACATTTTTGAGGCTTGCAAATGAAGGATGAACCTAGTCAAAATGGTTGGGAGTTTCGCTGCAACTTCCTAAGGTTAATTAATTGCTGCCAAGACTTTAAGTGGTATTCCTTTCATCTTCACCAACTTTCATTTAATGTTTTTCTAGTTGGTTCAATGCACCCAAGGCTTGTTTTGCCTATAAATACTTGGTGTTTTCACTTGTAATCAAGCAACTTCCGAAATATAATCTTTTTGTGAGAATTTTCTCTCTATTGTTCATGGTGTAGAACTTACGGTAGTTTCAAGTACAAACCACTTGAACCTCCAACCCTTGATAATATTGGTTTCTGACTCTCTAAAGTCACGGGGTCAATATTCCTAATTCTTTGATAATATAGGTTTCTTGCCCTTTATAGCAACGTGGTCCTATATTCCTTTCCTTTTAATCTTTTTGGACGATCTTGGGAATTGATTTTCCCAAACTATTGTTGTTGGATCTCACGGCAGGTTCGTTGAGGTTTGCAACCACTTCTTTTCTATATAAAGGAAGTTATGAAAGAATAAAATGGGAGAAAAAAGTTTTAGACGAAATTTGTGAGAAATCTCTGGGTATTCCAGTGTTCTTTCATGAGGAGAGATTCCTCTACATGCTTGGTGAGATTCCAAGTAAAATTGGAGAAGAAGGTGAGACTCCTTCCTCTCTAATGGTTGGATCTTTTGTGGGTAAGAACTCTTCCATTGGTTCAATAGTTTTCCTTTTATTTTCTACTTTAATTCATTAATTTCCTAGTCTTCTTTAACATCAGATTATATTCCATTCAATTTATCCCATCTACAACTTGTTAAACTTTAGTTTCCATCCGAAATCCAATAATTCAGCCATACAACCATCTCATCCTTATTCCCTCTTTGAATCAAGTTTTCTTTGTTTAGATCTTCCGGAATCATTCCATCATCATCTAGCCTTTCTTCCACGTCTCACACAATCCAAATCCCATCACTTTCATTGAAAATCCACGTCCGGATCAAGTTCCACGAGATAAGCCCGTCCGTGAAGTTCAGAATCTTCTGAAAGAGTCGACTCCTTCCGACCTCGAGTCGACTCCACATCGTCTCGAGTCGACACCAAAGTCGACCCAAGTCGACATCCAGAGCCTCTCAGGTCAACTCCAACCTTGCTCGAGTCGACCCCAAAGATCCTTGAGTCGACCCCAGCTAGAAAACAGAAGACCCATTCTCTGGATTCTCTAAGAGAGTCGACCCCAGCCTGACTCGAGTAGACCCCAACCTTGTTCGAGTCGACCCTAAGGAACCTTGAGTCGACCCCAACTGGAATAAAGAAAACTTGTCCCCTGGATTCTCTGATAGAGCCGACCCCAGCCTATCTCGAGTGGACCCCAGCCTGTCTCGAGTCGACAACAGCTTAGCACGAGTCGACCCCAAGCCTGCTGATAGCCTACAGCGAGTTCGCGGAAGTGTTTTCCGATGATTCATCTTCCTTCCTTCCATCCAAATGAAGTCTTAGCGTCCATTGCCATTACCAGAGGAAAGAAAAGAGGAATAAAAAGACATCAAAGAGAAGTTTAGCCCTTGCCCATCATCAAGAGAAAAAAAAATTACAGCAATCAGAGCAAAGGATCCTTCACCAACCAGAGCGAAGATCTCCATGATACTCGCAGCGGACTCCCCTACTATTGGGAGAGGCAACTTGCTGAAACCGTGAACCCCTAATGGTGATATGATCTAGCTCAAGAAATTTGACAAGGACAAAGAAGATGCTCGAGATGATGTGGAGATTCCAATTGGGCCAATTACAAGAGCTCGGGCCAAGAAACTTCAAGAAGCTGTCCAAACTTTATTAACTCAAGCCCAAGGAGAAGGTTCTAGTCCACATGAAGATTTGGACTTGAAGATGGTTAATATGTGGCAAGTCCATTTCGACAATATCCAGCCCAATTAATTATTTGAATATCGAAAAGAAGAGTCTAATCCTTTCAAATTCGGACTCCTCTTTATGGTGCATTTATCGTAGGCTTTTGGAAGGCTGAAGGACATTTTTGAGGCTTGCAAATGAAGGATGAACCTAGTCAAAATGGTTGGGAGTTTTGCTGCAACTTCCTAAGGTTAATTAATTGCTGCCAAGACTTTAAGTGGTATTCCTTTCATCTTCACCAACTTTCATTTAATGTTTTTCTAGTTGGTTCAATGCACCCAAGGCTTGTTTTGCCTATAAATACTTGGTGTTTTCACTTGTAATCAAGCAACTTCCGAAATATAATCTTTTTGTGAGAATTTTCTCGCTATTGTTTTTGTGTAGAACTTATGGTAGTTTCAAGTACAACCACTGGAACCTCCAACCCTTGATAATATTGGTTTTTGACTCTCTATAGTCATGGGGTCAATATTCCTAATCCTTTGATAATATAGGTTTCTTGCTCTTTATAGCAACGTGGTCTATATTCCTTTCCTTTTAATCTTTTTGGATGATCTGAGAATTGATTTTTCAAACTATTGTTGTTGGATCTCACGGCAGGTTCGTTGAGGTTTGCACCACTTCTTTTCTATATAAAGGAAGTTATGAAGAATAAAATCGGAGAAAAAAGTTTTGGACGAAATTTGGGAGAATCTCTGGGTATTCCAGTGTTCTTTCGTGAGGAGAGATTCCTCTACATGCTTGGTGAGATTCCAAGTAAAATTGCAAAAGAAGGTGAGACTCCTTCCTCTCTAATGGTTGGATCTTTTGTGGGTAAGACTCTTCCATTGGTTCAATAGTTTTCCTTTTATTTTCTACTTTAATTTATTATTTCCCTAGTCTTCTTTAACATCAGATTATATTCCATTCATTTATCCCATCTACAACTTGTTAAACTTTAGTTTCCACCCGAAATCCAAATAATTCAGCCATACAACCATCTCATCCTTATTCCCTCTTTGAATCAAGTTTTCTTTGTTTAGATCTTCCAGAATCATTCCATCATCATCTAGCCTTTCTTCCACATCTCACACAATCCAAATCCCATCATTTTTCATTGAAAATCCACGTCCGGATCAAGTTCCACGAGATAAGCCCATCCGTGAAGTTCAGGATCTTCTGAAAGAGTCGACTCCTTCCGACCGCAAGTCGACTCCACATCGTCTCGAGTCGACTCCAAAGTCGACCCAAGTCGACATCCAGAGCCTCTCAGGTCGGCTCCAACCTTGCTCGAGTCGACCCCAAAGATTCTTGAGTCGACCCCAGCTAGAAAACAGAAGAACCCATTCTCTGGATTCTCTAAGAGAGTCGACCCCAGCCTGACTCGAGTCGACCCCAACCTTGTTCGAGTCGACCCTAAGGAACCTTGAGTCGACCCCAACTGGAACACAGAAAACTTGTCCCCTGGATTCTCTGAGAGAGCCGACCCTAGCCTATCTCGAGTCGACCCCAGCCTGTCTCGAGTCGACAACAGCTTCGCACGAGTCGACCCCAAGCCTGCTGATAGCCTACAGCGAGTTTGCAGAAGTGTTTTTCGAGGTTTCATCTTCCTTCCTTCCATCCACATGAAGTCTTAGCGTCCATTGCCATTACTAGAGGAAAGAAAAGAGGAAGAAAAAGACATCAAAGAGAAGTTTAGCCCTCGCCCATCATCAAGAAAAAAAAATTACAGCAATCAAAGCAAAGGATCCTTCACCAACCAGAGCGAAGATCTCCATGAATACTCGCAGCGGACTCCCCTACTATTGGGAGAGACAACTTGCCGAAACCGTGAACCCCTATGGTGATATGATCCAGCTCAAGGAGTTTGACCAGGACAAAGAAGATACTCAAGATGATGTGGAGATTCCAATTGGGCCAATCACAAGAGCTCGGGCCAAGAAACTTCAAGAAGCTGTCCAAACTTTATTAACTCAAGCCCAAGGAGAAGGTTCTAGTCCACATGAAGATTTGGACTTGAAGATGGTTAATATGTGGCAAGTCCGTTTCGACAATATCCAGCCCAATTAATTATTTAAACATGGAAAAGAAGAGTCTAATCCTTTCAAATTCGGACTCCTCTTTATGGTGCATTTATCATAGGCTTTTGGAAGTCTGAAGGACATTTTTGTGTCATGCAAATGAAGGATGAACCTAGTCAAAATGGTTGGAAGTTTTGCTGCAACTTCCCAAGGTTAATTAATTGCTGCCAAGCAGCGTATGCCGAACCGGCCCGTACCGGCCGGTACGGACCGGTACAAACCGGTCCGGCCAGCTACCGGTACGGCGGAGCCGTGGAAACCAGTACAGGCCGGTTCCTTGCCGGAGACGAAGAAGGCGAGGAGAAAAAGAGGGAGCACGGGGAAGAGAGGGAGGGAGCCCACCTTCCGCCGCCATCGGAGAGCCGCGGAGGGGCGTCGGAGGCCGGTGGGGGGCGGCAGAGCCGGGCGGGGGACGGGGGAGCCCGCGGGGGCGCTGCGGAGGCCGCGGCCGCGGCCGCGTCACTGTTTCGAAAGAAACAGGGGACGCGGCCGCGGCCGCGTCACTGTTTCGAAAGAAACAGGGGACGCGGCCGCATTTTTTTAATTTGGGGATTTTAAGGGAAGTCGGCAAATCGGTTGCCGACTTCACTTAAAAATCCCCAGATTTTTTAATTTGGGGATTTTTAAGTGAAGTCGGCAACCGATGTGCCGACTTCGCTTAAAATCCCCAAATTAAAAAATGCGGCCGCGTCCCCTGTTTCTTCCGAAACTGTGGATGCGGCCGTGGCCACGGCCTCCGCAGCGCCCCCGCGGGCTCCGCCGCCCCCCGCCGGCCTCCGCCGCCCCCCACCGGCCTCCGACGCCCCTCCGCGGCTCTCCGATGGCGGCCGAAGGTGGGCTCTCTCCCTCTCTTCCCCGCGCTCTCTCTGGTTCTTTTCTTCTTCCCCGGTTCCGGCGGGGAAGAGCTTCCCGGTTCGTACCGCCCGGAGCACGGTACGAACCGGCCCGTACCGGTCCGGTAGGCAACCGGTACGCCTACCGGACCCGGTACGGTGGACCTTGCTGCCAAGACTTTAAGTAGTATTCCTTTCATCTTCAACAACTTTCATTTAATGTTTTTCTAGTTGGTTCAATGCACCCAAGGCTTGTTTTGCCTATAAATACTTGGTGTTTTCACTTGTAATCAAGCAATTTCCGAAATATAATCTTTTTGTGAGAATTTTCTCGCCATTGTTCTTGTGTAAAACTTACGGTAGTTTCATGTACAACCACTTGAACCTCCAACCCTTGATAATATTAGTTTCTGACTCTCTATAGTCACGGGGTCGATATTCCTAATCCTTTGATAATGTAGGTTTCTTGCTCTTTATAGCAACGTGGTCCATATTCCTTTCCTTTTAATATTTTTGAACGATCTGGGAATTGATTTTCCAAACTATTGTTGTTGGGTCTCACGGCAGGTTCGTTGAGGTTTGCACCACTTCTTTTCTATATAAAAGAAGTTATGAAGAATAAAATGGGAGAAAAAAGTTTTGGACGAAATTTGTGAGAAATATCTGGGTATTCCAGTGTTCTTTCGTGAGGAGAGATTCCTCTACATGCTTGGTGAGATTCCAAGTAAAATTGGAGAAGGTGAGACTCCTTCCTCTCTAATGGTTGAATCTTTTGTGGGTAAGACTCTTCCATTGGTTCCATAGTTTTCCTTTTTATTTTCTACTTTAATTTATTATTTCCCTAGTCTTCTTTAACATCAGATTATATTCCATTCATTTATCCCATCTACAACTTGTTAAACTTTAGTTTCCACCCGAAATCCAAATAATTCAGCCATACAACCATCTCATCCTTATGACATGTACGAAGGGATTACAAAGCGAATCCCAACAACGTGCGGCTTGGTCTATCGAAGATAACCGATCAGCCTTCCTAGCGTGGGTACCTAGTCTCTATGACTTGGGTCATGCCTAACAACAATAATGCCGCGAAACACAACACCAAAAAATGCCACGAAGGAGAAGAAGAAATGTAGGGGAAGAGAACTTTATTGAATAACCACTCAACTGATTACAATAAGCTCTCTTGGCCTCTCCAACTCTACCGGATACCAATCCCTCCCCTTTGAGGGTCCTCTTATAGGGGAGCAACCTCCAGTTACAAGTCCCTCACGAACTCAACTTTCCATGCACAAGATAAGGATGAATTCTAGATAAGATAGGAAAACCCCGATTCCCACAGGATTCTGCACAATCAGATAAAACAGCCAAGTTCATGCCTCAAACAAACTCGGATTACCATGAAACTAGATTCGTTGGATTCGGAACGAAAAACCCTTCCAGATGGCACCTTTTCCACTTTGAACGGACTTCTATAGAGTTTCCAAAATGCCCCTCAAAGTGAAAGCGCATGGAAACAGCGTTACAGCCACGTCTTCTAACCATACATGTTTTCAGTTATAAAAACGTGTTAAAATGTGTCCCTTGCCTTCTGGAGACTTATGCCACGTTCCTCCATCAGTGACACACATTTCATGCATCCCAATTTCTTGGATTCAGTCCATGCTTCGAGATAAGCCCACAACGCTGAATCAGTCTCGTTGCAGCAGCTTTCCTCCTAATGATGAACCAACATGTATTCTCAACAATACACGCCTTGGAGCACGTGCCCACGGCCCACAACGCTGAATCAGTCTCTCCAATTCGATGTGTGATGATGAAGGAACCTTCATACCTCCTCACAAGTGCTTTGTGGTAGCCCGACTTCAATTTCATGTGATGGTTAAAGCTTCACCAATACCCGATCACCAACCTGAAATTCAGCTGCCCGCCGCTTTATGTCAGCCCACTTCTTCATCTGTTTGGTTGCCTTCCACAAGGAGACCTGAACCAAATCTGTATCCTCCTTCAGATCCCTCACGAACCTGTAGGCGGTCGGACTACGTCCCATGTAGTCCGCTGCGATACTTCCCGGAGTGTCTGGTTGCAGCTCTATAATCACCTCGAATGGTGATTTACCTGTCGACTCCGATCGCTGTAAGTTGTAGCTGAATTGGGCTTGGTTCAAGAGTCGCACCCAATCCCGCTGGTTGGCACTCACAAAGTGCCTCAAATACATCTCCAATAATGCATTGCTTCGCTCTGTTTGGCCATCGGTCTGAGGGTGGAAGGCCATGGACATCTTCAGCTCCGTTCCGAGTATCCGAAATAACTCCATCCAGAACCTCCCCGTGAAGCGAGCATCGCGATCAGAAACGATACTCCGCGGTATCCCCCAATATTTCACCACATATGTAAAGAACAACCGCGCCACGTCCCCCGCATGGCAAGTAGTAGGTGCTGCAATGAAGACTCCGTACTTCGAGAAGCGATCCACCACTACCATGATAGAGCTGTTCCCATCCACCAGAGGTAGCCCGATGATGAAGTCCATGGAGACACTCTCCCACGGACGCTCTGGTATAGGTAATGGCTCCAACAACCCCGCAGGCCGTCGATGTTCAATCTTGTCTTGTTGGCATAGTAGACAAGTGCGAACATACTCCTCGATGTCATCCCGCATCTTCGGCCATTAGTAGTTATGTTCTATGAGAGCTTGGGTCCGATGCACCCCCTGGTGTCCCGCCCACATAGAATCATGGTGTTCTCGCAACACCTCGCACCTTAGCCCTCCACCTGAAGGAACATAGACATGTCGCCCTCGTGTCAAAATCAGCCCTCCTTGGGTCCAGAAACGGCGCGCCTTGCCGTCTTTGATGAGTTCACCCATGGAAGTGGCCCATTGATCCTTCTCCATCTCGGTCTTGACCCTCTCCATTAGGTTACTTGCTGGTCCGGAAAAGGAAGAGACTGCAGCCAGCTGTGCCTTTCTACTCAAAGCATCAAGGACTGAATTAGTTCGACCCGGCTTGTACTTGATATCGAAATCGAATTCAGCCAGAAACTGCTGCCATCTCGCCTGCTTGGGGTTGAGTTTTGGTTGGGTCCGAAAGTAGCTTGTGGCCACATTATCCGTGCGCACCACAAACTTAGATCCGAGGAGGTAATGACGCCAGGTTCGAAGACAGTGCACAATTGCAGTCATCTCCTTTTTATGAACCGTATACCTGCGCTCGGTGTCGTTCAACTTCCGACTCTTGTAGGCCACTGGGTGCCCTTCCTGCATGAGCACCCCTCCAATGGCAAAATCTGATGCGTCGGTGTGGACTTCAAAAGAAATAGAGAAGTCCGGTAGCACGAGGACTGGCTCCGCCGTGACCGCCTGCTTGAGACGATGAAATGCCTCCTGACATTGGTTTGACCACCGCCATGGTCGATCCTTCTTTAACAAATCCATCAGTGGGGCGCATAACTTCGAATATCCGGTGATGAACCTCCTATAGTAATTTGCCAAGCCAAGAAAAGAGCGTAAGTGTGTAATACGCGTAGGTACCTCCCACTCGGCTATGGCTGAAATTTTTGAGGGATCCATCATGAGCCTTCCATCCCCAATGATGTGCTCAAGGAACGGCAACCTCTGCTGCGCAAACACACACTTCTCCCTCTTCACAAAGAGTTGGTGCTGCCGTAGGGTAGAGAAGACTTGCCTCAGATGTGCCACATGCTCATCCAATGTCCGGCTGTATACAACAATGTCATCCAAGTATACTACCACGAATTTATCGATGAAGTCGTGGAGTACACGCTGCATTAAAGCACAAAAAGTTGCAGGTGCGTTGGTGAGGCCGAAAGGCATGACAAGGTACTCGAAGCACCCATACCTTGTCACACATGCAGTCTTCTCAATGTCCTCCTCCGCCACGCGAACCTGATAGTACCCGCTGCGAAGATCCAACTTGGAAATCCATCGTGCCTTCCCAAGTTGATCGAACAAATCATCAATCCGAGGAATGGGGTACTTGTTCTTCACCGTGAGCTTGTTGAGGGCCCTGTAGTCAATGTAGAGTCTCAACGAACCATCGTGCTTCTTCTGAAAAAGTACCGGTGCTCCATACGGACTCTTCGAAGGTCGAATGAACCCGCTATCCACCAACTCCGTTAGCTACCTCCTCAGCTCCTGGAGTTCAGGTGGGGCCATCCTATATGGTGCTTGAGCTGGTGGACATGCTCCATGCACAAAATCAATCCGATGATCGATTTCTCTTTTTGGCGGCAATTGCTTGGGTGACTTGCGGGGCATCACATCCCCGAATTCAGTGAGAACACTCTCGATGGGCACAGATCCGATTAGTGCACAGATCACTTTCCTTCTGGATGGACGAGACTTGAGTCCACAGTGTAGGGACACTGAAGTGATAGTGCAGGTGCTTGTTAGAGAATAAGAGTACTGAGCGTGACCAAGACAAGAAGTCACTTGGATGTCTATCCACTTGTCAGTGACTTGCTTGATGTTGCAGTAGTATGACTGGTCCTTTGACCTGCGATGCTTCGGCTACTCACAGTGAGGTTATTGTAGTTTGACTGCACAAATACATGGTCTCTAGCCATATGGGTCCATGCAGTGTAGATTGGCTGCAGTAGGTTCACTGTAGGAGTAAGGTATGCATCTACAAGGAATCTATCGACCTTGATAGATAAGGAGAGATCCTATGTAATTTATAAGACTAAGTTCGTAAGACCTCGGCCGGAGCAGATTGCACAGTGGAGAAAGAGTTCTCCGCCCTCGAACTTAAGTCGAATAAATCTTGACATATGACAGACGAAGGGGTTTGACGAGTTATCCATGACCTCCGTCTTGTAGGGATCCACGATAGAAGGACTGTATCACATGATAACTGCACCTAGAGGTTCATCATTCTATTCTGCTGGGTAGCCACTACATGCTGCTAGGTGTCACTGGTGGATGGTGGGACTCATAGGGATTATCTTGATGATCGATAAACCTTAATGAGTAGAGTTGGAATCATTCCGACCCATTGAAAGGAGTTTTCAATGATATTGTGATAGAGATTACAATATATCTCACTACCAGTCAGAGTAGAACCTATGGGGTCATACACACTAGAGGCATTGACCGATCCGATGGTTGAATCGTGATTAGGAATCATAAGTAATCAATTCGATTGATAATAAGTTGAAGAAGGAACAAAGAGAATTAATTAATTGGACTTGAAACAAGAGTCCTACTTGGAGTTGGATTCTTGGAGTCCTAATTGGATTAGGACTAGAATTCCTACTTGGACTGGGATTTCTACTTGGACTGGGAATCCTATTTGGAGTAGGACTAGGATTCCTACATGGAGTAGGATTCCTATAATCCTAATGAGATTAGGAGTTTTGAATTAAATTTGGATTCCTACTTGGAGTAGGATTTCTAGAGTCCTAATCGGATTAGGACTTCGAATTCAAATTAGAGTCCTAATTGGATTAGGACTAGAATTAAATAAATCCTAATGGGATTAGGACTTCTTAAGTCCCAATTAATTATTAATCTAATGAATCAAGATGACTCCTAATTATATTAGGATTGAAGGGTTCAATTGAGTCATGGCTCATCAAGTTCTAATTGGATTAGGACTTACCTAGATTAAAACCCAAATTGGTTCACCCTTGGTCCAAACCTAATTAGATTAGGACCTAACCAAGAGTGACCTTCCTAATCCTTCTTAGAGGAGGATCAGGTTAACCATGAAGGAGGGGCACACGCCCCTCCTCCTTTTCCTTGCTTGGTGCGGCAAAGAAGAGGGGCCGACGCCCCTCTTGGAGTTTAATCAAGGAGCTCCGACAAAGTAGGAGCTCCACATGCTATTTAAGAGGAGGCGTGGGGCTGACCTAGGGCATTCATTGAAGCCCTCTCCCTCTCCAATTCGTGGCCTCCTCTCCTCCCCTTTCCTAGGTTCAGTCGCAAGCAAAGGAAGAAAAAGAAAGGTGGCCTCTTCATCCTCCCTTCTTCTTTCCAACGCAGGAAAAAGAAAGAAGGTTGCAGGGGCTTTGATCTTATTCCTCTCTTCATCCTTCTTCTTCCTCCTCCCAAGCACAATCAAGGGTTGATTAGAAGGGAGGACATCAGCCATCAAAGTTATCTCTGCAACGGAGCTAGCACCCCGGGGAGATAGAAAGCTTGGATCGGTTCTTGCTTCGTGTGGATACCCGTAGAGGCCGGGCACTTGAACGGCTTCAAGCGAACCTTCATTCAAAAACCACGATCATCAGTTTGCGGTGATCATCTACCCGCACAAGGTAAAGATCTGATCTTCTAATATTTTTAAAATATTTTTAATCCTTATCTATCTACGAACGGTTTTAAACAACGTTCATGCGATGAACGGTTGATCCCGCGCATGCCTCTTCCGCTGCATCTAAAATTTTTGAAATTTTTCTGCGGCATGGGCGGGTATTCTAACAATTAATTGTTTAAACATGGAAAAGAATAGTCTAATCCTTTCAAATTCGGTCTCCTCTTTATGGTGCATTTATCATAGGCTTTTGGAGGGCTGAAGGACGTTTTTGAGGCTTGCAAATGAAGGATGAACCTAGTCAAAGTGGTTGGGAGTTTTGCAGCAACTTCCCAAAGTAAATTAATTGCTGCCAAGACTTTAAGTAGTATTCCTTTCATCTTCACCAACTTTCATTTAATGTTTTTCTAGTTGGTTCAATGCACCCAAGGCTTGTTTTGCCTATAAATACTTGGTGTTTTCACTTGTAATCAAGCAATTTCCGAAATATAATCATTTTGTGAGAATTTTCTCTCTATTGTCCTTGTGTAGAACTTACGGTAGTTTCAAGTACAACCACTTGAACCTCCAACCCTTGATAATATTGGTTTCTGACTCTCTATAGTCACGGGGTCAATATTCCTAATCCTTTGATAATATAGGTTTCTTGCTCTTTATAGCAACGTGGTCTATATTCCTTTGCTTTTAACCTTTTTGGACGATCTGGAATTTGATTTTCCAAACTATTGTTGTTGGGTCTCACGGCTGGTTCGTTGAGGTTTGCACCACTTCTTTTATATATAAAGGAAGTTATGAAGAATAAAATGGGAGAAAAAAGTTTTGGACGAAATTTGTGAGAAATCTCTGGGTATTCCAGTGTTCTTTCGTGAGGAGAGATTCCTCTACATGCTTGGTGAGATTCCAAACAAAATTGGAGAAGAAGGTGAGACTCCTTCCTCTCTAGTGGTTGCATCTTTTGGAGGTAAGACTCTTCCATTGGTTCAATAGTTATCATTTTTATTTTCTACTTTAATTTATTATTTCCCAAGTCTTCTTTAACATCAGATTATATTCCATTCATTTATCCCATCTACAACTTGTTAAACTTTAGTTTCCACCCGAAATCCAAATAATTCAGTCATACAACCATCTCATCCTTATTCCCTCTTTGAATCAAGTTTTCTTTGTTTACATCTTCCGGAATCATTCCATCATCATCTAGCCTTTCTTCCACATCTCACACAATCCAAACCCCATCACTTTTCATTGAAAATCCACGTCCGGATCAAGTTTCACGAGATCAGCCCGTCCGCGAAGTTCAGGATCTTCTGAGAGAGTCGACTCCTTCCGACCTCGAGTCGGCTCCACATTGTCTCGAGTCGACTCCAAAGTCGACCCAAGTCGACATCCAGAGCCTCTCAGGTCGACTCCAACTTCATCGAGTCGACTCCAACCTTGCTCGGGTCGACCCTAAAGATCCTTGAGTCGACCCCAGCTGGAAAACAGAAGAACCCATTCTCTGGATTCCCTAAGAGAGTCGACCCCAGCCTGACTTGAGTCGACCCCAACTTTGTTCGAGTCGACCCTAACGAACCTTGAGTCGACCCCAACTGGAACACAGAAAACTTGTCCCCTGGATTCTCTGAGAGAACCGACCCCAGCCTATCTCGAGTCGACCCCAGCCTGTCTCGAGTCGACAACAGCTTAGCATGAGTCGACCCCAAGCCTGCTGATAGCCTACAGCGAGTTCGCAGAAGTGTTCTCCGAGGTTTCATCTTCCTTCCTTCCATCCACATGAAGTCTTAGCGTCCATTGCCATTACCAGAGGAAAGAAAAGAGGAAGAAAAAGACATCAAAGAGAAGTTTAGCCCTCGCCCATCATCAAGAAAAAAAATTTACAGCAATCAGAGCAAAGGATCCATCACCTAACAGAGCAAAGGATCCTTCACCAACCAGAGCAAAGATCGCCATGAATACTCGCAGCGGACTCTCCTACTATTGGGAGAGACAATTTGCCGAAACCGTGAACCCCTATGGTGATATGATCCAGCTCAAGGACTTTGACAAGGACAAAGAAGATGCTCAAGATGATGTGGAGATTCCAATTGGGCCAATCACAAGAGCTCGGGCCAAGAAACTTCAAGAAGCTGTCCAAACTTTATTAACTCAAGCCCAAGAAGAAGGTTCTATTCCACATGAAGATTTGGACTTGAAGATGGTTAATATGTGGCAAGTCCATTTCAACAATATCCAGCCCAATTAATTGTTTAAACATGGAAAAGAATAGTCTAATCCTTTCAAATTCGGTCTCCTCTTTATGGTGCATTTATCATAGGCTTTTGGAAGGCTGAAGGACGTTTTTGAGGCTTGCAAATGAAGGATGAACCTAGTCAAAGTTGTTGGGAGTTTTGCAGCAACTTTCCAAGGTAAATTAATTGCTGCCAAGACTTTAAGTAGTATTCCTTTCATCTTCACCAACTTTCATTTAATGTTTTTCTAGTTGGTTCAATGCACCCAAGGCTTGTTTTGCCTATAAATACTTGGTGTTTTCACTTGTAATCAAGCAATTTCCGAGATATAATCATTTTGTGAGAATTTTCTCTCTATTGTCCTTGTAGAACTTACGGTAGTTTCAAGTACAACCACTTGAACCTCCAAGCCTTGATAATATTGGGTTCTGACTCTCTATAGTCATGGGGTCAATATTCCTAATCCTTTGATAATATAGATTTCTTGCTCTTTATAGCAACGTGGTCTATATTCCTTTGCTTTTAAGCTTTTTGGACGATCTAGAATTTGATTTTCCAAACTATTGTTGTTGGGTCTCACGGCTGGTTCGTTGAGGTTTGCACCACTTCTTTTATATATAAAGGAAGTTATGAAGAATAAAATGGGAGAAAAAAGTTTTGGACGAAATTTGTGAGAAATCTCAGGGTATTCCAGTGTTCTTTCGTGAGGAGAGATTCCTCTACATGCTTGGTGAGATTCCAAATAAAATTGGAGAAGAAGGTGAGACTCCTTCCTCTCTAGTGGTTGGATCTTTTGGAGGTAAGACTCTTCCATTGGTTCAATAGTTATCATTTTTATTTTCTCCTTTAATTTATTATTTCCCAAATCTTCTTTAACATCAGATTATATTCCATTCATTTATCCCATCTACAACTTGTTAAACTTTACTTTCCACCCAAAATCCAAATAATTCAGCCATACAACCATCTCATCCTTATTCCCTCTTTGAATCAAGTTTTCTTTGTTTAGATCTTCCGGAATCATTCCATCATCATCTAGCCTTTCTTCCACGTCTCACACAATCCAAATCCCATCAATTTTCATTGAAAATCCACGTCCGGATCAAGTTCCACGAGATCAGCCCGTCCGCGAAGTTCAGGATCTTCTGAAAGAGTTGACTCCTTCCGACCTCGAGTCGGCTCCACATTGTCTCGAGTTGACTCCAAAGTCGCCCCAAGTCGACGTCCAGAGCCTCTCAGGTCGACTCCAACTTCATCAAGTCGACTCCAACCTTGCGCGAGTCGACCCCAAAGATACTTGAGTCGACCCCAGCTGGAAAACAGAAGAACCCATTCTCTGGATTCTCTAAGAGAGTCGACCCCAGCCTGACTCGAGTCGACCCCGACCTTGTTCGAGTCGACCCTAAGGAACCTTGAGTCGACCCCAACTGGAACACAGAAAACTTATCCCCTGGATTCTCTAAGAGAGCCGACCCCAGCCTATCTCGAGTCGACCCCAGCCTGTCTCGAGTCGACAACCGCTTAGCACGAATCGACCCCAAGCCTGCTCATAGCCAACAGCGAGTTCGCAGAACTGTTTTCCGAGGTTTCATCTTCCTTCTTTCCATCCACATGAAGTCTTAGCGTCCATTGCCATTACCAGAGGAAAGAAAAGAGGAAGAAAAAGACATCAAAGAGAAGTTTAGCCCGCGCCCATCATCAGGAAGAAAAAATTACAGCAATCAGAGCAAAGGATCCTTCACCTATCAGAGCAAGGGATCCTTCACCAACCAGAGCGAAGATCTCCATGAATACTCGCAGCGGACTCCCCTACTATTGGGAGAGACAACTTGCCGAAACCGTGAACCCCTATGGTGATATGATCCAGCTCAAGGACTTTGACAAGGACATAGAAGATGCTCAAGATGATGTGGAGATTCCAATTGGGCCAATCACAAGAGCCCGGGCCAAGAAACTTCAAGAAGCTGTCCAAACTTTATTAACTCAAGCCCAAGGAGAAGGTTCTAGTCCACATAAAGATTTGGACTTGAAGATGGTTAATATGTGGCAAGTCCATTCCGACAATATCCAGCCCAATTAATTGTTTAAACATGGAAAAGAATAGTCTAATCCTTTCAAATTCGGACTCCTCTTTATGGTGCATTTATCATAGGCTTTTGGAGGGCTGAAGGACGTTTTTGAGCCTTGCAAATGAAGGATGAAACTAGTCAAAATGGTTGGGAGTTTTGCTGCAACTTCCTAAGTTTAATTAATTGCTGCCAAGACTTTAAGTAGTATTCCTTTCATCTTCGCCAACTTTCATTTAATGTTTTTCTTGTTGGTTCAATGCACCCAAGGCTGGTTTTGCCTATAAATACTTGGTGTTTTCGCTTGTAATCAAGCAATTTCCGAAATATAATCTTTTTGTAAGAATTTTCTCTCTATTATTTTTGTGTAGAACTTACGGTAGTTTCAAGTACAACCACCTAAACATCGAATCCTTGATAATATTGGTTTCTGACTCTCTATAGTCACGGGGTCAATATTCCTAATCCTTTGATAATATAGGTTTCTTGCTCTTTATAGCAACATGGTCTATATTCCTTTGCTTTTAACCTTTTTGGACGATCTGGAATTTGATTTTCCAAACTATTGTTGTTGGGTCTCACGGCTGGTTCGTTGAGGTTTGCACCACTTCTTTTATATATAAAGGAAGTTATGAAGAATAAAATGGGAGAAAAAAGTTTTGGACGAAATTTGTGAGAAATCTCAGGGTATTCCAGTGTTCTTTCGTGAGGAGAGATTCCTCTACATGCTTGGTGAGATTCCAAATAAAATTGGAGAAGAAGGTGAGACTCCTTCCTCTCTAGTGGTTGGATCTTTTGGAGGTAAGACTCTTCCATTGGATCAATAGTTATCATTTTTATTTTCTACTTTAATTTATTATTTCCCAAATCTTCTTTAACATCAGATTATATTCCATTCATTTATCCCATCTACAACTTGTTAAACTTTACTTTCCACCCAAAATCCAAATAATTCAGCCATACAACCATCTCATCCTTATTCCCTCTTTGAATCAAGTTTTCTTTGTTTAGATCTTCCGGAATCATTCCATCATCATCTAGCCTTTCTTCCACGTCTCACACAATCCAAATCCCATCACTTTTCATTGAAAATCCACGTCCGAATCAAGTTCCACGAGATCAGCCCGTCCGCGAAGTTCAGGATCTTCTGAAAGAGTTGACTCCTTCCGACCTCGAGTCGGCTCCACATTGTCTCGAGTTGACTCCAAAGTCGACCCAAGTCGACATCCAGAGCCTCTCAGGTCAACCTTGCGCGAGTCGACCCCAAAGATCCTTGAGTCGACCCCAGCTGGAAAACAGAAGAACCCATTCTCTGGATTCTCTAAGAGAGTCGACCCCAGCCTGACTCAAGTCGACCCCGACCTTGTTCGAGTCGACCCTAAGGAACCTTGAGTCGACCCCAACTGGAACACAGAAAACTTATCCCCTGGATTCTCTAAGAGAGCCGACCCCAGCCTATCTCGAGTCGACCCCAGCTTGTCTCGAGTCGACAACCGCTTAGCACGAATCGACCCCAAGCCTGCTCATAGCCTACAGCGAGTTCGCAGAACTGTTTTCCGAGGTTTCATCTTCCTTCTTTCCATCCACATGAAGTCTTAGCGTCCATTGCCATTACCAGAGGAAAGAAAAGAGGAAGAAAAAGACATCAAAGAGAAGTTTAGCCCTCGCCCATCATCAAGAAAAAAAAATTCAGCAATCAGAGCAAAGGATCCTTCACCTATTAGAGCAAAGGATCCTTCACCAACCAGAGTGAAGTTCTCCATGAATACTCGAAGCGGACTCCCCTACTATTGGGAGAGACAACTTGCCGAAACCATGAACCCCTATGGTGATATGATCCAGCTCAAGGACTTTGACAAGGACAAAGAAGATGCTCAAGATGATGTGGAGATTTCAATTGGGCCAATCACAAGATCTCGGGCCAAGAAACTCCAAGAAGCTGTCCAAACTTTATTAACTCAAGCTCAAGGAGAAGGTTCTAGTCCACATGAAGATTTGGACTTGAAGATGGTTATTATGTGGCAAGTCCATTTCGATAATATCCAGCCCAATTAATTGTTTAAACATGGAAAAGAATAGTCTAATCCTTTCAAATTCGGACTTCTCTTTATGGTGCATTTATCATAGGCTTTTGGAAGGCTGAAGGACATTTTTGAGGCTTGCAAATGAAGGATGAACCTAGTCAAAATGGTTGGGAGTTTTGCTGCAACTTTCCAAGGTTAATTAATTGCTACCATGACTTTAAGTAGTATTCCTTTCATCTTCGCCAACTTTCATTTAATGTTTTTCTAGTTGGTTCAATGCACCCAAGGCTTGTTTTGCTTATAAATACTTGGTGTTTTCACTTGTAATCAAGCAATTTCCGAAATATAATCTTTTTGTGAGAATTTTCTCTCTATTGTTTTTGTGTAGAACTTACGGTAGTTTCAAGTACAACCACTTGAACATCCAATCCTTGATAATATTGGTTTCTGACTCTCTATAGTCACGGGGTCAATATTCCTAATCTTTTGATAATATAGGTTTCTTGCTCTTTATAGCAACGTGGTCTATATTCCTTTACTTTTAATCTTTTTGGACGATTTGGGAATTGATTTTCCAAACTATTGTTGTTGGGTCTCACGGCAGGTTCGTTGAGGTTTGCACCACTTCTTTTCTATAGAAAGGAAGTTATGAAGAATGAAATGGGAGAAAAAAGTTTTGGAGGAAATTTGTGAGAAATCTCTAGGTATTCCAATGTTCTTTCGTGAGGAGAGATTATTCTACATGCTTGGTGAGATTCCAAGTAAAATTGGAGAAGAAGGTGAGACTCCTTCCTCTCTAATGGTTGGATCTTTTGTAGGTAAGACTCTTCCATTGGTTCAATAGTTATCCTTTTTATTTTCTACTTTAATTTATTATTTCCCTAGTCTTCTTTAACATCAGATTATATTCCATTCATTTATCCTATCTACAACTTGTTAGACTTTAGTTTCCACCCGAAATCCAAATAATTCAGCCATACAACCATCTCATCCTTATTCCCTCCTTGAATCAAGTTTTCTTTGTTTAGATCTTCCGGAATCATTCCACCATCATCTAGCCTTTCTTCCACGTCTCACACAATCCAAATCCCATCACTTTTCATTGAAAATCCACGTCCGGATCAAGCTCCACGAGATCAGCCCGTCCGCAAAGTTCAGGATCTTCTGAAAGAGTTGACTCCTTCCGACATCCAGAGCCTCTCAGGTTGACTCCAACTTCATCAAGTCGACTCCAACCTTGCGCGAGTCGACCCCAAAGATCCTTGAGTCGACCCCAGCTGGAAAACAGAAGAACCCATTCTCTGGATTCTCTAAGAGAGTCGACCCCAGCCTGACTCAAGTCGACCCCGACCTTGTTCGAGTCGACCCTAAGGAACCTTGAGTCGACCCCAACTGGAACACAGAAAACTTATCCCCTGGATTCTCTAAGAGAGCCGACCCCAGCCTATCTCGAGCCGACCCCAGCCTGTCTCGAGTCGGCAACAGCTTAGCATGAGTCGACCCCAAGCCTGCTGATAGCCTACAGCAGGTTCGCAGAAGTGTTTTTCGAGGTTTCATCTTCCTTCCTTCCATCCACATGAAGTCTTAGCGTCCATTGCCATTACCAGAGGAAAGAAAAGAGGAAGAAAAAGACATCAAAGAGAAGTTTAGCCCTCGCCCATCATCAGGAAGAAAAAATTACAGCAATCAGAGCAAAGGATCGATCACCTAACAGAGCAAAGGATCCTTCACCAACCAGAGCGAAGATCTCCATGAATACTCGCAGCGGACTCCCCTACTATTGGGAGTGACAACTTGCCGAAACCGTGAACCCCTATGGTGATATGATCCAGCTCAAGGATTTTGACAAGGATGCTCAAGATGATGTGGAGATTCCAATTGGGCCAATCACAAGAGCTCGGGCCAAGAAACTTCAAGAAGCTGTCCAAACTTTATTAACTCAAGCCCAAGGAGAAGGTTCTATTCCACATGAAGATTTGGACTTAAAGATGGTTAATATGTGGCAAGTCCATTTCAACAATATCCAGCCCAATTAATTGTTTAAATGAATAGTCTAATCCTTTCAAATTCGGTCTCCTCTTTATGGTGCATTTATCATGGGCTTTTGGAGGGCTGAAGGACATTTCTGAGGCTTGCAAATGATGGATGAACCTAGTCAAAGTGGTTGGGAGTTTTGCTGCAACTTCCCAAGGTAAATTAATTGCTGCCAAGACTTTAAGTAGTATTCCTTTCATCTTCACGAACTTTCATTTAATGTTTTTCTAGTTGGTTCAATGCACCCAAGGCTTGGTTTGCCTATAAATACTTGGTGTTTTCACTTGTAATCAAGCAATTTCCGTAATATAATCATTTTGTGAGAATTTTCTCTCTATTGTTCTTGTGTAGAACTTACGGTAGTTTCAAGTACAACCACTTGAACCTCCAACCCTTGATAATATTGGTTTCTGACTCTATAGTCACGGGGTCAATATTCCTAATCCTTTGATAATATAGGTTTCTTGCTCTTTACAGCAACGTGGTCTATATTCCTTTGCTTTTATCCTTTTTGGACGATCTGAAAATTTATTTTCCAAACTATTGTTGTTGGGTGTCACGGCTGGTTCGTTGAGGTTTGCACCACTTCTTTTATATATAAAGGAAGTTATGAAGAATAAAATAGGAGAAAAAAGTTTTGGACGAAATTTGTGAGAAATCTCTGGGTATTCCAGCGTTCTTTCGTGAGGAGAGATTCCTCTACATGCTTGGTGAGATTCCAAATAAAATTGGAGAAGAAGGTGAGACTCCTTCCTCTCTAGTGGTTGGATCTTTTGGAGGTAAGACTCTTCCATTGGTTCGATAGTAATCATTTTTATTTTCTACTTTAATTTATTATTTCCCAAGTCTTCTTTAACATCAGATTATATTCCATTCATTTATCCCATCTACCACTTGTTAAACTTTAGTTTCCACCCGAAATCCAAATAATTCAGCCATACAACCATCTCATCCTTATTCCCTCTTTGAATCAAGTTTTCCTTGTTTAGATCTTCCGGAATCATTCCATCATCATCTAGCCTTTCTTCCACGCCTCACACAATCCAAATCCCATCACTTTTCATTGAAAATCCATGTCCAGGTCAAGTTCCACGAGATCAGCCCGTCCGTGAAGCTCAGGATCTTCTGAAAGAGTCGACTCCTTCCGGCCTCGAGTCGACTCCACATCGTCTCGAGTCGACTCCAAAGTCGATCCAAGTCGACATCCAGAGCCTCTCGGGTCGACTCCAACTTCATCGAGTCGACTCCAACCTTGCTCGAGTCGACCCCAAAGATCCTTGAGTCGACCCCAGCTGGAAAATAGAACAACCCATTCTCTGGATTCTCTAAAAGTGTCGACCCCAGCCTGGCTCAAGTCGACACCAACCTTGTTCGAGTCGACCCTAAGGAACCTTGAGTCGACCCCAACTGGAACACAGAAAACTTGTCGCCAGGATTTTCTGAGAGAGCCGACCCCAGCCTATCTCGAGTCGACCCCAGCCTGTCTCGAGTCGACAACAGCTTAGCACGAGTCGACCCCAAGCCTGCTGATAGCCTATAGCGAGTTCGCAGAAGTGTTTTTCGAGGTTTCATCTTCCTTCCTTCCATCCACATGAAGTCTTAGTGTCCATTGCCATTACCAGAGGAAAGAAAATAGGAAGAAAAAGACATCAAAGAGAAGTTTAGCCCTCGCCCATCATCAAGAAAAAAAAAATTCAGCAATCAGAGCAAAGGATCCTTCACCTATCAGAGCAAAGGATCCTTCACCAATCTGAGCGAAGATCTCCATGAATACTCGCAGCGGACTCCCCTACTATTGGGAGAGACAACTTGCCGAAACCGTGAACCCCTATGGTGATATGATCCAGCTCAAGAACTTTGACAAGGACAAAGACGATGCTCAAGATGATGTGGAGATTCCAATTGGGCCAATCACAAGAGCTCAGGCCAAGAAACTTCAAGAAGCTGTCCAAACTTTATTAACTCAAGCCCAAGGAGAGGGTTCTAGTCCACATGAAGATTTGGATTTGAAGATGGTTAACATGTGGCAAGTCCATTTCGACAATATCCAGCCCAATTAATTGTTTAAACATGGAAAAGAATAGTTTAATCCTTTCAAATTCGGACTCCTCTTTATGGTGTATTTATCATTGGCTTTTGGGGGGCTGAAGGACATTTTTGAGGCTTGCAAATGAAGGATGAACCTAGTCAAAATGGTTGGGAGTTTTGCGGCAACTTTCCAAGGTTAATTAATTGCTGCCAAGACTGTAAGTAGTATTCCTTTCATCTTCACCAACTTTCATTTAATGTTTTTCTAGTTGGTTCAATGCACCCAAGGCTTGGTTTGCCTATAAATACTTGGTGTTTTCACTTGTAATCAAGCAATTTCCGAAATATAATCTTTTTGTGAGAATTTTCTCTCTATTGTTCTTGTGTAGAAGTTGCGGTAGTTTCAAGTACAACCACTTGAACCTCCAACCCTTGATAATATTGGTTTCTGACTCTCTATAGTCACGGGATCAATATTCCTAATCCTTTGATAATATAGGTTTCTTGCTCTTTTTAGCAACGTGGTCTATATTCCTTTGCTTTTAACCTTTTTGGACGATCTGGAAATTTATTTTCCAAACTATTGTTGTTGGGTCTCACGGCTGGTTCGTTGAGGTTTGCACCACTTCTTTATATATAAAGGAAGTTATGAAGAATAAAATAGGAGAAAAAAGTTTTGGACGAAATTTGTGAGAAATCTCAGGGTATTCCAGTGTTCTTTCGTGAGGAGAGATTCCTCTACATGCTTGATGAGATTCCAAATAAAATTGGAGAAGAAGGTGAGACTCCTTCTTCTCTAGTGGTTGGATCTTTTGGAGGTAAGACTCTTCCATTGGTTCAATAGTAATCATTTTTATTTTCTACTTTAATTTATTATTTCCCAAGTCTTCTTTAACATCAGATTATATTCCATTCATTTATCCCATCTACAACTTGTTAAACTTTAGTTTCCACCCGAAATCCAAATAATTCAGCCATACAACCATCTCATCCTTATTCCCTCTTTGAATCAAGTTTTCTTTGTTTAGATCTTCCGGAATCATTCCATCATCATCTAGCCTTTCTTCCACGTCTCACACAATCCAAATCCCATCACTTTTCATTGAAAATCCATGTCCAGATCAAGTTCCACGAGATCAGCCCGTCCGTGAAGCTCAGGATCTTCTGAAAGAGTCGACTCCTTCCGGCCTCGAGTCGACTCCACATTGTCTAGAGTCGACCCAAGTCAACATCTAGAGCCTCTCAAGTCGACTCCAACTTCATCGAGTCGACTCCAACCTTGCTCGAGTCGACCCCAAAGATCCTTGAGTCGACCCCGGCTGGAAAATAGAACAACCCATTCTCTGGATTCTCTAAGAGTGTCGACCCCAGCCTGACTTGAGTCGACCCCAACCTTGTTCGAGTCGACCCTAAGGAACCTTGAGTCGACCCCAACTGGAACACAGAAAACTTGTCGCCTGGTTTCTCTAAGAGAGCCGACCCCAGCCTATCTCGAGTCGACCCCAGCCTGTCTCGAGTCGACAACAGCTTAGCACGAGTCGACCCCAAGCCTGCTGATAGCCTACAGCGAGTTCGCAGAAGTGTTTTTCGAGGTTTCATCTTCCTTCCTTCCATCCACATGAAGTCTTAGTGTCCATTGCCATTACTAGTGGAAAGAAAACAGGAGAAAAAGACAACAAAGCGAAGTTTAGCCCTCGCCCATCATCAAGAAAAAAAATTTCAGCAATCAGAGCAAAGGATCCTTCACCTATCAGAGCGAAGGATCCTTCACCAGCCTGAGCGAAGATCTCCATGATTACTCGCAGCGGACTCCCCTACTATTGGGAGAGACAACTTGCCGAAACCGTGAACCCCTATGGTGATATGATCCAGCTCAAGAACTTTGACAAGGACAAAGACGATGCTCAAGATGATGTGGAGATTCCAATTGGGCCAATCACAAGAGCTCAGGCCAAGAAACTTCAAGAAGCTATCCAAACTTTATTAACTCAAGCCCAAGGAGAGGGTTCTAGTCCACATGAAGATTTGGACTTGAAGATGGTTAACATGTGGCAAGTCCATTTCGACAATATCCAGCCCAATTAATTGTTTAAACATGGAAAAGAATAGTTTAATCCTTTCAAATTCGGACTCCTCTTTATGGTGCATTTATCATTGGCTTTTGGATGGCTGAAGGACATTTTTGAGGCTTGCAAATGAAGGATGAACCTATTCAAAATGGTTGGGAGTTTTGCTGCAACTTCCCAAGGTTAATTAATTGCTGCCAAGACTTTAAGTAGTATTCCTTTCATCTTCACCAACTTTCATTTAACGTTTTTCTAGTTGGTTCAATGCACCCAAGGCTTGTTTTGCCTATAAATACTTGGTGTTTTCACTTGTAATCAAGCAATTTCCGAAATATAATCATTTTGTGAGAATTTTCTCTCTATTGTCCTTGTGTAGAACTTACGGTAGTTTCAAGTACAACCACTTGAACCTCCAACCCATGATAATATTGGTTTCTGACTCTCTATAGTCACGGGGTCAATATTCCTAATCCTTTGATAATATAGGTTTCTTGCTCTTTATAGCAACGTGGTCTATATTCCTTTGCTTTTAACCTTTTTGGACGATCTGGAATTTGATTTTCCAAACTATTGTTGTTGGGTCTCACGGCTGGTTTGTTGAGGTTTGCACCACTTCTTTTATATATAAAGGAAGTTATGAAGAATAAAATGGGAGAAAAAAGTTTTGGACGAAATTTGTGAGAAATCTCTGGGTATTCCAGTGTTCTTTCGTGAGGAGAGATTCCTCTACATGCTTGGTGAGATTCCAAACAAAATTGGAGAAGAAGGTGAGACTCCTTCGTCTCTAGTGGTTGGATCTTTTGGAGGTAAGACTCTTCCATTGGTTCAATAGTTATCCTTTTTATTTTCTACTTTAATTTATTATTTCCCTAGTCTTCTTTAACATCATATTATATTCCATTCATTTATCCCATCTACAACTTGTTAAACTTTAGTTTCCACCCGAAATCCAAATAATTCAGCCATACAACCATCTCGTCCTTATTCCCTCTTTGAATCAAGTTTTCTTTGTTTAGATCTTCCAGAATCATTCCATCATCATCTAGCCTTTCTTCCACGTCACACACAATCCAAATCCCATCACTTTTCATTAAAAATCCACGTCCGGATCAAGTTCCACGAGATCAGCCCGTCCGTGAAGTTCAGGATCTTCTGAAAGAGTCGACTCGTTCCGACCTTGGGTCGGCTCCACATCGTCTTGAGTCGACTCCAAAGTCGACCCAAGTCGACATCCAGAGCCTCTCAGGTCGACTCCAACTTCGTCGAGTTGACTCCAACCTTGCTCGAGTCAACCCCAAAGATCCTTGAGTCGACCCCAGCTGGAAAATAGAAGAACCCTTTCTCGGGATTCCCTAAGAGAGTCGACCCCATCCTGACTCGAGTCGACCCCAACCTTGTTCGAGTCGACCCTAAGAAACCTTGAGTCGACCCCAACTGAAACACAGAAAACTTGTCCCCTGGATTCTCTGAGAGAGCCGACCCCAGCCTATCTCGAGTCGACCCCAGCCTGTCTCGAGTCGACAACAGCTTAGCATGAGTCGACCCCAAGCCTACTGATAGCCTATAGCGAGTTCGCAGAAGTGTTTTCCGAGGTTTCATCTTCCTTCCTTCCATCCACATGAAGTTTTAGCGTCCATTGCCATTACCAGAGGAATGAAAAGAGGAAGAAAAGACATCAAAGAGAAGTTTAGCCCTCGCCCATCATCAAGAAAAAAAAATTCAGCAATCAGAGCAAAGGATCCTTCACCTATCAGAGCGAAGGATCCTTCACCAACCAGAGCGAAGTTCTCCATGAATACTCGCAGCGGACTCCCCTACTATTGGGAGAGACAACTTGTCGAAACCATGAACCCCTATGGTGATATGATCCAGCTCAAGGACTTTGACAAGGACAAAGAAGATGCTCAAGATGATGCGGAGATTTCAATTGGGCCAATCACAAGATCTCGGGCCAAGAAACTCCAAGAAGCTGTCCAAACTTTATTAACTCAAGCCCAAGGAGAAGGTTCTAGTCCACATGAAGATTTGGACTTGAAGATGGTTATTATGTGGCAAGTCCATTTCGATAATATCCAGCCCAATTAATTGTTTAAACATGGAAAAGAATAGTCTAATCCTTTCAAATTCGGACTCCTCTTTATGGTGCATTTATCATAGGCTTTTGGAAGGCTGAAGGACATTTTTGAGGCTTGCAAATGAAGGATGAACCTAGTCAAAATGGTTGGGAGTTTTACTGCAACTTCCCAAGGTTAATTAATTGCTGCCATGACTTTAAGTTTTATTCCTTTCATCTTCACCAACTTTCATTTAATGTTTTTCTAGTTGGTTCAATGCACCTAAGGCTTGTTTTGCCTATTAATACTTGGTGTTTTCACTTGTAATCAAGCAATTTCCGAAATATAATCTTTTTGTGAGAATTTTCTCTCTATTGTTCTAGTGTAGAAGTTATGGTAGTTTCAAGTACAACCGCTTGAACCTCCAACCCTTGATAATATTGGTTTCTGACTCTCTATAGTCACGGGGTCAATATTCCTAATCCTTTGGTAATATAGGTTTTCTTGCTCTTTATAGCAACGTGGTCTATATTCCTTTCCTTTTAATCATTTTGGACGATCTGGGAATTGAGTTTCCAAACTATTGTTGTGGGGTCTCACGGCAGGTTCGTTGAGGTTTGCACCATTTCTTTTCTATATAAAGGAAGTTATGAAGAATAAAATGGGAGAAAAAAGTTTTGGATGAAATTTGTGAGAAATCTCTGTGTATTCCAGTGTTCTTTCGTGAGGAGAGATTCCTCTACATGCTTGGTGAGATTCCAAGAAAAATTGGAAAAGAAGGTGAGACTCCTTCCTCTCTAATGGTTGGATCTTTTGTAGGTAAGACTCTTCCATTTGTTCAATAGTTATCCTTTTTATTTTCTACTTTAATTTATTATTTCCCTAGTCTTCTTTAACATCAGATTATATTCCATTCATTTATCCCATCTACAACTTGTTAAACTTTATTTTCCACCCGAAATCCAAATAATTCAGCCATACAACCATCTCATCCTTATTCCCTCTTTGAATCAAGTTTTCTTTGTTTAGATCTTTCCTAATCATTCCATCATCATCTAGCCTTTCTTCAACGTCTCACACAATCCAAATCCCATCGCTTTTCATTGAAAATCCACGTCCGGATCAAGTTCCACGAGATCAGCCCATCCGTGAAGTTCAGGATCTTCTGAAAGAGTCGACTCCTTCCGACCTCGAGTCGACTCCACATCATCTCGAGTCGACATCCAGAGCCTCTCAGGTCAACTCCAACTTCATCGAGTCGACTCCAACCTTGCGCGAGTCGACCCCAAAGATCCTTGAGTCGACCCCAACTGGAAAACAGAAGAATCCATTCTCTGGATTCTCTAAGAGAGTCGACCCCAGCCTGACTCAAGTCGACCCCGACCTTGTTCGAGTCGACCCTAAGGAACCTTGAGTCGACCCCAACTGGAACACAGAAAATTTATCCCCTAGATTCTCTAAGAGAGCCGACCCCAGCCTATCTCGAGTCAACCCCAGCCTGTCTCAAGTCGATAACAGCTTAGCACGAGTCGACCCCAAGCCCGCTGATGCCTACAGCGAGTTCGCAGAAGTGTTTTCCGAGGTTTCATCTTCCTTCCTTCCATCCACATGAAGTCTTAGCGTCCATTGCCATTACCAGAAGAAGGAAAAGAGGAAGAAAAAGACATCAAAGAGAAGCTTAGCCCTCGCCCGTCATCAAGAAAAAAAATTTACAGCAATCAGACCAAAGGATCCTTCACCTGTCAGAGCAAAGGATCCTTCACCAACCAGAGCGAAGATCTCCATGAATACTCGCAGCGGACTCCCCTACAATTGGGAGAGACAACTTGCCGAAACCGTGAACCCCTATGGTGATATGATCCAGCTCAAGGATTTTGACAAGGACAAAGAAGATGCTCAAGATCATGTGGAGATTCCAATTGGGCCAATCACAAGAGCTCGGGCCAAGAAACTCCGAGAAGCTGTCCAAACTTTATTAACTCAAGCCCAAGGAGAAGGTTCTAGTCCACAAGAAGATTTGGACTTGAAGATGGTTAATATGTGGCAAGTCCATTTCGATAATATCCAGCCCAATTAATTGTTTAAACATGGAAAAGAATAGTCTAATCCTTTCAAATTCGGACTTCTCTTTTTGGTGCATTTATCATAGGCCTTTGGAAGGCTGAAGGACATTTTTGAGGCTTGCAAATGAAGGATGAACCTAGTCAAAATGGTTAGGAGTTTTGCTGCAACTTCCCCAGGTTAATTAATTGCTGCCAAGACTTTAAGTAGCATCCTTTCATCTTCACCAACTTTCATTTAATGTTTTTGTAGTTGGTTCAATGCACCCAAGGCTTGTTTTGCCTATAAATACTTGGTGTTTTCACTTGTAATCAAGCAATTTCCGAAATATAATTTTTTTGTGAGAATTTTCTCTCTATTATTCTTGTGTAGAACTTACGGTAGTTTTCAAGTACAACCACTTGAACCTCCCATCCTTGATAATATTGGTTTCTGACTCTCTATAGTCGCAGGGTCAATATTCCTTATCTGTTGATAATATAGGTTTCTTGCTCTTTATAGCAACGTGGTCTATATTCCTTTCCTTTTAATCTTTTTGGACGATCTGAGAATTGATTTTCCAAACTATTGTTGTTGGGTCTCACGGCAGGTTCGTTGAGGTTTGCACCACTTCTTTTCTATATAAAGGAAGTTATGAAGAATAAAATAGGAGAAAAAAGTTTTGGACGAAATTTGTGAGAAATCTCTGGGTATTCCAGTGTTCTTTCGTGAGGAGAGATTCCTCTACATGCTTGGTGAGATTCCAAGTAAAATTGAAGAAGAAGGTGAGACTCCTTCCTCTCTAATGGTTGGATCTTTTGTAGGTAAGACTCTTCCATTGGTTCAATAGTTATCCTTTTTATTTTCTACTTTAATTTATTATTTCCCTAGTCTTCTTTAACATCAGATTATATTCCATTCATTTATCCCATCTACAACTTGTTAAACTTTAGTTTCCATCCGAAATCCAAATAATTCGGCCATACAAAACTAGGATATCATCAAATTAGGATGAGGGAGGGAGATGAGTGGAAAACTGCATTCAAAACTAAGCATGGAATTTATGAATGGTTATTAATGCTATTTGGACTCACTAATGCACCGAGCACTTTTATGAGGTTAATGAATCATGTTTTGCATGCATTCATTGGGAAGTTTGTTGTGGTATACTTTGATGACATTTTAGTATACAATAGAGATTTTGATGAACGTATGCGTCATTTACGATGTGTACTTGATGTGCTAAGGAAAGAAAGACTATATGCTAACCATAAAAAGTGTAGTTTTTGCATGGACAAGGTTATTTTTTTTGGTTTTGTTGTAAGTGCTCAAGGAATAGAGGTCGATGACAGGAAGGTAAGGGCGATTAAAGAGTGGCCAATACCTAAGAGCATAAGCGAGGTAAGAAGTTTTCATGGTTTAGCTAGTTTTTATAGGCATTTTGTCAAGGATTTTAGCACACTTGCTGCACCTCTCACCGAAGTCATTAAAACATCTGTTCGTTTTAAATGGGGCAATGAACAGGAGCATGCATTTAATGTTATTAAAGATAGGTTATGTTCTGCATCTGTATTAGCATTACCTACCTTTGATAAAATTTTTGAAATTGAGTGTGATGCCTCAGGAGTTGGTATAGGAGCTGTTTTGAAGCAGGAGATGCGGCCTATTGCTTATTTCAGTGAAAAGCTAAACGGGGCAGCCTTGAACTATCCAACATACGACAAGGAGCTTTATGCACTTGTGAGGGCGTTAGAGACTTGGCAACACTACCTTTGGCCCAAAGAATTTGTCACTCACACGGATCATCAATCTTTGTCACGGCTCCTCGAATCGGGGCTGGACCGGACGCGGATCAAGGTATAAACCAGATCAGGTCGCTGGACGGGTTCGAGGTCTGACGGTGCTCTCTAGAGATTTGGGCAACTTGGAGACCAAATCTGGACCCTAGGATCACCTAGGAAAACGTGTGCAAGATGTAGGTGGAATACCCAAGAGCATGGGGCCGTAGGCACGTGCTCCAAGGCGTGTATTGTTGAGAATACATGCTGGTTCATCATTAGGAGGAAAGCTGCTGCAACGAGACTGATTCAGCGTTGTGGGCTTATCTCGAAGCATGGACTGAATCCGGGAAATTGGGATGCATGGAAATGTGTGCCACTGATGGAGGGAACGTGGCATAAGTCTCCAGAAGGCAAGGGACACATTTTAACACGTTTTTATAACTGAAAACGTGTATGGTTAGAAGACATGGCTGAAACGCTGTTTCCACGCGCTTTCACTTTGAGGGGCATTTTGGGAACTCTACAGAAGTCCGTTCAAAGTGGAAAAGGTGCCATCTAGAAGGATTCTTCGTCCTGAATCCAACGAATCTAGTTTCATGGTAATCGGAGTTCGTTTGAGGCACGAACTTGGCTGTTTTATCTGATTGCGCAGAATCCTGCGGGAATCGGGGTTTTCCTATCTTATCTAGAATTCATACTTATCTTGTGCATGGGAAGTGGAGTTCGTGAGGGACTTGTAGCTGGAGGTTGTTCCTCTATAAGAGGACCCTCAAAGGGGAGGGATTGGTATCCGGTAGAGCTGGAGAGGCCAAGAGAGCTTATTGTAATCAGTTGAGTGGTTATTCAATAAAGTTCTCTTCCCCTACATTTCTTCTTCTCCTTCGTGGTATTTTCTGGTGTTGTGTTTCGCTGCATTATTGTTGTTAGGCGTGACCTAAGTCATAGAGACTAGGTACCCACGCCAGGAAGGCTGATTGGTTATCTTCGATAGACCGAGCCGCACGTTGTTGGGATTCGCTTTGTAATCCCTTCGTTCGTGTCACTTTGAAGCATCTTAAGGGTCAAGGAAAGTTGAACAAAAAGCATGCTCGATGGCTGGAATTTATTGAAACCTTTCCGTATGTCATCAAATACAAGCAAGGTAAGGAGAATATAGTTGCAGACGCCTTATCCCGAAGGTATGTTCTTCTTACTTCTCTAAATGCAAGGTTGCTTGATTTTGAGTATGTCAAGGAATTGTATGCCAATGGTCATGACTTTGCTGATGTGTTTGTTGCTTGTGAAAAGGGAGCAATTGGTAAATTTTATAGAGTTGATGGGTATTTGTTCAAGGACAATAAATTGTGTTTGCCTCAATGCTCTATGCGTGAATTGCTTGTCAAAGAATCACATGGGGGGAGGGTTAATGGGGCACTTTGGTGTCAAAAAGACCTTAGCAGTCTTGCTTGAACATTTCTTTTGGCCTAGGATGCGACGTGATGTAGAACGAATCTGTGATAGATTTATCACTTGTAAGAAGGCTAAATCCAGGGTCTTACCACATGGGCTTTATACGCCTTTGCCTGTACCTAGTGAACCATGGGTAGACATCTCAATGGATTTCATTCTGGGGCTGCCTAGATCAAAGAAAGGTAAGGATTCAATATTTGTGGTAGTTGATAGGTTTTCTAAATAGCTCATTTTATTCCTTGCCATAAAACTGATGATGCCACTCATATTGCTGATTTGTTCTTCAAGAGAATTGTAAGACTTCATGGTGTTCCTAAAAGTATTGTTTCTGATAGGGATGTAAAGTTTCTTGGTTACTTTTGGAAGGTCTTGTGGGGAAAGCTTGGTACTAAGTTGTTATTTTCTACAGCTTATCATCCACAGACTGATGGACAAACTGAGGTCGTTAATCGAACTTTAACTCAATTGCTTCGGATTGTTATTCAAAAGAATTTGAAAAGTTGGGAAGATTGCTTGCCTTTCATTGAGTTTGCATATAATAGAACTATGCATTCATCTACTGCATATTCACCTTTTGAGATAGTTTATGGTTTAATCCACTAACTCCTTTGGACTTGCTACCTTTTGCCTATTGATGTAAGAATTAGCCTTGATGGGAAGAAGAAAGCTGAAATGGTGAAGCAACTTCATGAACGTGTTAAGCAGCACATTGAAAAGAAAAATGAGCAATATGCATCTAAGGCTAACAAAGGACGAAAGCAGGTTGTTTTCGAGCAGGTGATTGGGTATGGGTGCATATGAGAAAGGAGAGGTTTCCAGCACAAAGGAAATGCAAACTGAATCCTAGAGGGGATGGTCCATTTCAAGTTCTTGAGAAGATCAATGACAATGCTTACAAGATAGATCTTCCAGGTAAGTATAACATTAGTACTACATTCAATGTTGCTAATCTTTCTCCTTTGATGTAGGTGATGATTCGAGGATGAATCCTTTTGAGGAAAAGGGGAATGATGCGACTCATCAAGAGGAACAAGCTGAGTCAAGAATATCAAGTGATCCAGGCTAAAAGACTTAGAGAAGCTCTGATTGGGCTTGTCCTAAACATATGGGCTAGGCAAGCTTCGAGTGGAACTACAGATATAAAGCTGGGCTTGAACAATTCACAAGAAGTCATCAATGTCATTCAAGTAGAAGATGGGGGAGCTGTTGATGACACTTGGGCCAAATCTACCATAAATGAAGAAGTCTTGCTGAATTTCATACATGGGCAGATTCATTTGAACTTGGACTTCATTAATTCGAGCTCAACATGGTGTTTTTATTTTCAGAGCAAAGGACTATAAGAACATGAAATTTGGAGGATTGGATGAATTTTGAGGAGTCTCCCGAACTTCATGCTGATGCTGGTACTCGAGGGAGTTTGAGTCAAAGTAGGCATTGTATGCGGCTTGAAGATTATCCATTTAAACTCCAACCCACACACAATCAAGGGGTGACACTTGTCCAACCTTTAGTTGACAATTTGTTTAGGAAGTTTATCATTTGATTTGAATTTTTAAAAAGTGTCCTTATTTGGTTTTGAGTCCAAGTAAAGTCTGGTTGTAGTCCTTATCTTTCCAACCTTCTTTTCTACATAAAGGAAGGTATGAAGAATAAAATGGGAGAAAAAATGTTTTGGATGAAAATTTGTGAGAAATTTCTGGGTATTCTAGTGTTCTTTCATGAGGAGAGATTCCTCTACATGCTTGGTGAGATTCCAAGTTAAATTGGAGAAGCAGGTGAGACTCCTCCCTCCCTAATGGTTGGATCTTTTGGAGGTGAGACTCTTCCATTGGTTCAATAGTTATCCTTTTTATTTTCTACTTTAATTTCTTATTTCCTTAGTCTTCTTTAACATCGGATTATATTCCATTCATTTATCCCATCTACAACTTGTTAAACTGTAGTTTCCACCCGAAATCCAAATAATTCAGTCATACTACCATCTCATCCTTATTCCCTCTTTGAACCAAGTTTTCTTTGTTTAGATCTTCTGGAATCATTCCATCATCATCTAACCTTTCTTCCACGTCTCACACAATCCAAATCCCATCACTTTTCATTGAAAATCCACGTTCGGATCAAGTTCCACGAGATCAGCCCATCCGTGAAGTTCAGGATCTTCTGAAAGAGTCGACTCCTTCCGACCTCGAGTCGACTCCACATCGTCTCGAGTCGACTCCAACTTCATCGAGTCGACTCCAAAGTCGACCCAAGTCGACCTCCAGAGCCTTTCAGGTCGACCTGTCTGGTACAATAGAGAGCTCGTTCCTTGATACGCCCAGCGAGTCGACCCCTTCAGAACTCGAGTCGACTCCAACCTTGCTCGAGTCGACCCCAACGATCCTTGAGTCGACCCTAGCTGGGAAAACAGAAGAATCCGTTCTCTGGATTCTCTAAGAGTGTCGACCCCAGCCTGACTCAAGTCGACCCTAACCTTGTTCGAGTCGACCCCAAGGAACCTTGAGTCGACCCCAACTGGAACACAGAAAACTTGTCCTCTGGATTCTTTGAGAGAGCCAACCCCAACCTATCTCGAGTCGATCCCAGCCTGTCTCGAGTCGACAACAGCTTAGCACAAGTCGACCCCAAGCCTGCTGATAGCCTACAGCGAGTTCGCATAAGTATTTTCCGAGGTTTCATCTTCCTTCCTTCCATCCGCATGAAGTCTTAGCATCCATTGCCATTACCAAAGGAAAGAAAAGAGGAAGAAAAAGACATCAAAGAGAAGTTTAGCCCTCGCCCATCATCAAGAAAAAAAAATTACAGCAATCAGAGCAAAGCATCCTTCACCTATCAGAGCAAAGGATCCTTCACCAACCAGAGCGAAGATTTTCACGAATACTCGCAGCGGACGCCCCTACTATTGGGAGAGACAACTTGCTGAAACCATGAACCTCTGTGGTCACCAAACTAAGTGGGTTTGCATACAGATTGCTGATTACAGCGGAAGCATGGACCCAACCCACTTTCAGGATTGGCTGATGTCCGTTGAAGATTACTTCGAGTGGTTCCCCATGTCCAATGAAACAAGGATCCGATTCGTTAAGATGAAGTTGAAGGGCCAAGCACGCGTGTGGTGGTTATAGCATTGAAGAGAGCTTATCGACTCCGACAGCCTCCTATCAATGATTGGGAAGAGATGAATCTTCATCTGAAGAAGTTTCTTCCCCTCGACTGTGAAGATCGACGTTATCCCTAAAATGTTGATCGACGCCGTTCCCTACTACGATGATCGTTTGCCATCCTTATAATGATGATCTACAATGGGAAGTAGAAGAGATGGATCGTAAGGAGGCACGACTACGATTTCAACGCCAACGAGATAGGAAGCCGGGTGAAGTCGTTCATCGAATGGATCTTATACGGTAGAAGGAGAAAGCATACCAACTCCCGCTTCGCATGGAGTCACAGCAGCGACAACGGCCCCCTGCACAAAACACTGATTGTGTGACAGCCTCCAGAACGCAGCAACCGAGGAGTTCCTTTTCCTAGAGTAACGCCTCTGTTTTTTAGATCTAAATCCTCTGTCAATCGAAGTACATATCAGGATAGAGGTATTGGAAGGGGCCAAGTAACTATGCTCCAATCCATGCGGCAAAGAAGAGGCAAACCCGATTGCTACAAGTGCGGTGGTCGAGGTCATTTCGCCATTGTTTGCCCCACCAGAGACCAACATTTTGCATTGGTACATGAGAAGACGATGTCACGGCACCTCGAATCAGGGCTGGACCGGATGCGGATCAAGGTATAAACCAGATCGGGTCGCTGGACGGGTTCGAGGTCTGACCGTGCTTTCTAGAGATTTGGGCAACTTGGAGATCAAATCTAGGCCCTAGGATCACCTAGGGAAACGTGTGCAAGATCTAGGAGGAATACCCAAGAGCATGGGGCCGGGGGCACGTGCTCGAAGGTGTGTATTGGCAAGAATACATGCTAGTTCATCATTAGGAGGAAAGCTGCTGCAACGAGTCTGATTCAGTATTGAGGCTTATCTCGAAGCATGGGCTGAATCCGAAAAATTGGAATGCATAGAAATGTGTGCCATTGATGGAGGTACGTGGCATAAGTCTCCAGAAGGCAAGGGACACGTTTTTAACACGTTTTCTAATGAAAAGATAGATGGTTAGAAAAACGTGGCTGTAACGTTGTTTCCACACATTCTCACATTGAGGGGCATTTCGGGAACTTTACAGAAGTTTGTTTCAAAGTGGAAAAGATGTCTTCTGGAAAGATTTTTCACTCTGGAATCCAACAAATCTAATTTCGTTGTAATCCGAGTTCGGTTGGGGCACAACTTGGCCGTTTCAGCTGATTGCGCAGAATTCTACGGGAATCGGGGTTTTCCTATCTTATCTAGAATTCATCCTTATCTTGTATATGGGAAGTTGAGTTCGTGAGGGACTTGTAATTGGAGGGTTGCTCCTCTATAAGAGGACCCTCAAAGTGGAGGGATTGGTATCGGGTTGTTAGCTCGAGAGACCAGAAGAGCTTATTGTAATCAGTTGAGTAGTTATTCAATAAAGTTCTCTTCCCCCGTATTTCTCTTTCTCCTTTGTGGTATTTTCTGGTGTTGTGCTTCGCTGCATTATTGTTATTAGGCACCTAAGTCATAGAGACTAGGTTCCCACGCCAGGAAGGTTGATCGGTTATCTTCAGTAGACCGAGCCGCACGTTGTTGGGATCCGCTCTGAGATCCCTTCGTACGTGACACTTGGTATCAGAGCCATACCAGAAGCGAAGGAGACGACCTCTACAGTAACTTCCATGGTGGAATGGCAGATGCATCATCCTCGATCGTGGATCCCAATCCAGCCTCAGGAGGAGGTACGGCAGTGGGTGGAGCACATCCAGTTGATGATTCCCTACATGGGTTACGCATTGCATCTCCGGTTATCTCCGCCGACAATCGATTACGGAGGTGCGAGGCCCAAATAGCTGAGGTTGAAGGGCGGATGGAGGACTGTGAGGGTAGGGACGCAACCCTCCGAGGTGAGATCGCCACTCAGCTGAACCAGATTTCCTTCGATATGGAGCGGCGCTATAAGGAAGTGCTGCGACGTAACGAGGAGTTGGAGATCATGGTGAAGGCTCTCCAAAATCAGGTGGTTGACCTTTTAAAGGAGAGTACCACCACAGGCGTATCCTCTTCTCCATTGACAATGGAGGTCGCAAGAGAGGCTACGCGCCCCCTGCACAAGCTTGATGTTCCGAAGCCACAAGAGTTTTGCAGACGACGGTCCGCGAAGGAGGTGGATAACTTTCTTTTCGCCGTGGAGCAATACTTGCAGGTTACCGGCGTGAGGGAGGAAGCCATGAAGGTGAGCACGGCGGCCATGTTCTTGAGGGACATGGCGATGCTTTGGTGGCGACGTCGGGCCGACGATGGTGAAGCGAGGGGCTGTTCCAATCACCACTTGGGTACAGTTCCAAACTGAACTTCGAAAGCAATTCTTCCCCGCGTTCGCTAAGGATGATGCTCGAGCACAACTACGGTGACTCACGCAAAACGGTGATGTGCGTGAGTATGTGCGAGAGTTCAGCGAATTGTTGTGGAGGTACCAGACCTCAGCAACGAGGACTCTCTCTTCACTTTCCTTGATGGTCTCAAACCATGGGCAAAGATGGAATTGCAGCGAAGAGGAGTCCCAGAGTTTGAACGAGGCGATAGCTCAAGCGGAGGCTCGCATCGAGTTCAAGACTCAACCTACAGCTCCCAAAGCCCAAGAATCGAAACAGGGCAAAGGTGGGGTAGTGAAATTAGGTCACAAGGGAGGTGCAAAAGGCACGAATCCGGGCTCCTTGAGTGGAGGGGCTTCCCAAGCAAAGGCCAAAGAGGTGGCACAAGGTACCAGCGCTATCTCATGCTATATTTGCAATGGACCGCATAAGGTGAAGGACTGTCCATTGAGGGGCAAGATAGCATCTATGACGGTGGAGGAGAAGCAAGAGACCGACCAAAGGATGGGCTTACTCAGTCTCAACGCCCTGAAGGCCAAGGGGCCGCAAGGCCTGCTTCATGCACCTATCAGCATTGGTGGTCACATCTTCCAGGCACTCATTGATATGGGTGCCACTGACTTCTTCGTGAGCTCAGCTACAGTGAAGAGGCTTCAATCTGAAGATTGAACCTGATGAACACACATTCAAGGCGGTCAACTCCGCAAAGGTAGCTACAAGCGGAACGTCGAAGGATGTTGAGATCCAATTCGGCGTATGGATCGGACGGGTGAGGGCGGTGGTTGCCCCGATCGACGACTACGAGGTGGTCATCGGTATGTCTTTGCTTACCCTGCTACAAGCCTTGGTAAAGCCGGATTTAGAATATCGGTGGTGGTCTTGAATTCGAGTGGAGCTTGCCATAGTTCCAGGGAAGCGAATTAAAGGGACTCCGCAGCGAGTCCTATCGACGATGCAACTTGCTAAGGGGCCGAGAAGGGGACTTCCAACATATATTGCGTCCCTTCAGGAGGAAGACCTACCGGAAGGAGAGGAGATTCCAGCCACCATCAAGGGTAGTAGTCTCACTGAATTCGAGGATGTGATGCCCCCTCAATTCACCCAAGCGATTGCCGCCAAAAGAGAAATCGATCAAACCGTGGGCCAAGATGGAACTTGCAGCGAAGAGGAGTCCAGAGTTTGAACAAGGCGATAGCTCAAGCGAAGGCTCTCATCGAGTTCAAGACTCAACCTACAGCTCCCAAAGCCCAAGCATCGAAACAGGGCAAAGGTGGGGGAGCGAAATCAAGTCACAAGGGAGGTACAATAGTCTCGAATCCGGGCTCCTTGAGTGGAGGGGCTTCCCAAGCGAGGGGCAAAGGGGTGGCGCAAGGGTACCAGCGCTATCTCATGCTATATTTGCAATGGACCGCACAAGGTGAAGGACTGTCCATTGAGGGGCAAGATAGCATCTATGACGGTGGAGGAGAAGCAAGAGACCGACCAAAGGATGGGCTCACTCAGTCTCAACGTCCTGAAGGCCAAGGGGTCGCAAGGCCTGCTTCATGCACCCTATCAGCATTGGTGGTCACATCTTCCAGGCACTCATTGATATGGGTGCCACTGACTTCTTCGTGAGCTTTAGCTACAGTGAAGAGGCTCAATCTGAAGATTGAACCTGATGAACACACATTCAAGGCGGTCAAACTCCGCAAAGGGTAGCTACAAGCGGAACGTCGAAGGATGTTGAATCCAATTCGGGCGCATGGATCGAACGGGTGAGGCGGTGTTGCCCCCGATCGACGACTACAAGGTGGTCATCGGTATGTCTTTGCTTACCCTGCTACAAGCCTTGGTTAAAGCCGGATTCAGATATGGTGGTGGTCTTGAATTCGAGTGGAGCTTGCATAGTTTCAAGGAAGCGAATTTAAAGGGATGCCGCAGCGATGTCCTATCGACGATGCAACTTGCTAAGGGGCCGAGAAAGGGGACTTCCAACATTATATTGCGTCCCTTCAGGAGGAAGACCTACCGGAAGGAGAGGAGATTCCCAGCACCATCAAGGGTAGTAGTCTCACTGAATTCGAGGATGCGATGCCCCTCGATTCACCCAAGCGATTGCCGCCAAAAAAGAGAAATCGATCAAACCGTGGGCCAAGATGGAACTGCAGCGAAGAGGAGTCCAGAGTTTGAACGAGGCGATAGCTCAAGCGAAGGCTCTCATCGAGTTCAAGACTCAACCTACAGCTCCCAAAGCCCAAGCATCGAAACAGGGCAAAGGTGGGGGAGCGAAATCAAGTCACAAGGGAGGTACAATAGTCTCGAATCCGGGCTCCTCGAGTGGAGGAGCTTCCCAAGCGAGGGGCAAAGGGGGTGGCGCAAGGTACGAGCACCATCTCTTGCTATATTTGCAATGGACCACACAAGGTGAAGGACTGTCCATTGAAGGGCAAGATAGCATCTATGGCGGTGGAGGAGAAGCAAGAGAGACCGACCAAAGGATGGGCTCACTCAGTCTCAAACGCCCTGAAGGCCAAGGGGCCACGAGGTCTGCTCTATGCACCTATCTGCATTGGTGGTCACACCTTCCCAGGCACTCATTGATACGGGTGCCACTGACTTCTTAAGTGGAACTATGGCAAAGAGGTTAAATATGAAGATTGAACATGATGAACACACGTTCAAGGCGGTCAACTCCGCAGAAGTGGCTACCAGCGGAACATCGAAGGATGTTGAGATCCCAATTCGGCGCATGGACCGGCGGGTGACAGCGGTGGTCGCGCCCGATTAACAACTATGAGGTGCTCATCGGCATGTCTTTGCTTACCCCAGCTGCAAGCCATGGTAAAGCCGGATCCAGATGTGTGGTGGTCCTGAATCCGAGTAGAGCTTGCTTAGTTCTAGGGAAGCAAGTTAAAGGGAATTTGCAGCGAGTCCTATCAACGATGCAACTTGCTAAGGGGCTGAGCAGGGGACTTTCCAACATATATTGGCGTCCCTTCAGGAGGAAGACTACTGGAAGGAGAGGAGATTCCAGCGCCCATCGAGGGTTTTCTCACTGAATTCGGGGATGTGATGCCCCCCGAGTTACCCAAGCAATTGCCGCCAAAAAGAGAAATCCATCATCAGAATTGATTTGGTGCCTGGAGCACGTCCACCAGCTCAAGCACCATATAGGATGGCCCCACCTTGAAACTCCAGGAGCTGAGGAGGCAGCTAATAGAGTTGGTGGACAGCAGGTTCATTCGACCTTTGAAAAGTCCATATGGAGCACCGGTACTTTTTCAGAAGAAGCGCGATGGTTCGTTGAGACTCTGCATCGACTACAGGGCCCTCAACAAGCCTCACGGTGAAGAAACAAGTACCCGCCATTCCACGGATTGATGATTTGTTCGATCAACTTGGCAAAGGCACGATGGATTTCCAAGTTGGATCTTCGCCAGCAGGTACTATCAGGTTCGCGTGGCGGAGGAGGATATTGAGAAGACTGCATGTGTGACAAGGGTATGGGAGCTTCGAGTACCTTGTCATGGCCTTTTGGCCTCACCAACGCGCCAGCAAACTTTCCTGTGCTTTGATGCAGCGTGTACTCCACGAGTTCATCGATAAATTCGTAGTAGTATACTTGGATGACATTGTTGTGTATAGCCGGATGTTGGATGAGCATGTGGCGCACCTGAGGCAAGTCTTCTCCACCTTACGGTAGCACCAGCTCTTTGTGAAGAGGGAGAAGTGTGTGTTTGCACAGCGGAGAGTGCCGTTTCTCGGGCACATCATCGGGGAAGGAAGGCTCATGATGGATCCCTTGAAAATTTTAGCCATAGCCGAGTGGGAGGTACCTACACGTGTTACACATTTACGCTCTTTTTCTTGGCTTGGCAAATTACTATAAGAGGTTCATCACCGGATATTCGAAGTTATGCGCCCCACTTGCGAATTTGTTAAAGAAGGATCGACCTTGGCGGCGGTCAAACCAATATCAGGAGGTATTTGATCGTCTCAAGCAGGCGGTCACAGTGGAACCGGTCCTCGTCCAACCAGACTTTTCCATTTCTTTTGAAGTCCACATCGACGCATCGATTTTGCCATTGGAGGGTTGCTCATGCAGGAAGGGCACCTAGTGGCCTACGAGAGTCGGAAGTTGAACGACACCGAGCACAGGTATACGGTTCATGAAAAGGAGATGACAGCGATTGTGCACTGTCTTCGAACCTGGCATCATTACCTCCTCGGATCTAAGTTTGTGAATGCGCACGGATAACGTGGCCACAAGCTACTTTCAGACCCCAGCTAAAGCTCACCCCCAAGCAGGCCGAGATGGCAGCAATTTCTTGCTGAATCGATTTTGACATCGAGTACAAAACGGGCCGAACTAATTCAGTCCCTGATGCCTTGAGTAGGAAGGCATAAGACAAGGTTGAACATCGACGGCCTGCGGGGTTTTTGGAAGCATTACCTATACCAGAGCGCCTGTGGGAGAGTGTCTCCATGGACTTCATCATCGGACTACCTCCGATAGATGGGAACGACGCTCTATCATGGTCGTGGTGGATCGCTCTCGAAGTATGGAGTCTTCATTCCAGCACCTACTACATGCCATGCGGAGGACGTGGCGCGGTTGTTCTTCACATATGTGGTGAAATATTGGGGGATACCGTGGAGCATCGTTTCTAATCATGATGCTCGCTTCACGGGGAGGTTCTGATGGATTTATTTCGGATACTCGGAATGGGGCTAAAGATGTCCACGGCCTTCCACCCTCAGACTGATGGCCCAAAACAGAGCGAACCAATGCATTATTGAGATGTATTTGAGGGCACTATGTGAGTGCCAACCAGCGGGATTGGGTGCGACTCTTGGACCAAGCCCAATTCAGCTACAACTTACAGCGATCGGAGTTGATGGTAAATCACCGTTTGAGGTGATTACAGGGCTGCAACCAAGACACTCCAGGAAGTATCTGCGCGAACTAGATGGGACGTAGTCCGACTGCCTACAGGTTCATGAGGGATATGAACGGGGGAACAGATTTTGGTCAGGTCTCCTTGTTGAAGAATGGGCTGACATAAGCGGGCGGCAGCTGAATTTCAGGTTTGGTGATCGAGTATTGATGAAGCTTTACCATCACATGAAATTGAAGTCGGGCTACCACAAAGCACCCGTGAGGAGGTATGAAGGTCACTTCATCATCACACATCGAATTGGAGAGACAGCGTACCAATTGTCGCTGCCTTCCAAGCTGAAAGTACATCCGGTGTTCCACGTGTCCCTGTTGAAACCGTTCAAAGAGGACACAACTGACCCTTCTCGGGCTCAAAGCGGGCGAGCTCTAGTAGCCGTACGAGTTCATTACACCAATAAGGTTTCTGAAATCAAGGCGGATAGGAAAAAGGGTAACCGTGTGCAATACTTAGTTCGATGGAAAGGACTATCAGATTCAGAAGCAAGCTGGGAGTATGGCGACGAACTATGGCAGTTCGAGGACATCATCAATGAGTACCACCTAGCCTCGTCAGGAGCGACTTCGGCTTAGGTGGGGAGGGTGTCATGGCACCTCAAATCAGGGCTGGACCAGATGCGGATCAAGGTATAAACCAGATCGGGTCGCTGGACGGGTTCAAGGTCTGACAGTGCTTTCTAGAGACTTGGGCAACTTGGAGAACAAATCTGAGCCCTAGGATCACCTAGGGAAAATGTCTGCAAGATCTAGAGGAATACCCAAGAGCATGGGGCCGGGGCAACGTGCTCCAAGGCATGTATTGGCAAGAATACATGCCAGTTCATCATTAGGAGGAAAGCTGCTGCAACGAGTCTGATTCAGTTTTGAGGGCTTATCTCGAAGCATGGGCTGAATCCGGAAAATTGGGATGCCATGAAAATATGTGCCACTGATGGAAGTATGTGGCCATAAGTCCTCCATAAGGCAGGGACACGTGTTTAACATTTTCTAACTGAAAGATAGATGGTTAGAAAACGTGGCCGTAACGCTGTTTCCACATTCTCCGACGTTGAGGGGCATTTCAGAAATTTTACAGAAGTCCGTTCAAAGTGGGAAAGGTGCCTTCTAGAAGAATTTTTCGTTCTGAATCAACGAATCAGTTCATTGTAATCCGAGTTCGGTTGGGGCATGAACTTGGCCGTTTCAGCTGATTGCGCAGAATCCTGCGGGAATCGGGGTTTTCCTATCTTATCTAGATGTCATCGTTATCTTGTACGTGAGAAGTTGAGTTCGTGAGGGACTTGTAATTAGAGGGTGCTCCTCTATAAGAGGACCCTCAAAGGGGAGGGATTGGTATCGGGTAGAGCTCGAGAGACCAGAGAGACCAGGAGAGCTTATTGTAATCAATTGAGTGGTTACTCAATAAAGTTCTCTTCCCCTGTATTCTCTTTCTGCTTCGTGGTATTTTCTGGTGTTGTGCTTCGCTGCATTATTATTGTTAGGCGTGACCTAAGTCATAGAGACTAGGTTCCCACGCCAGGAAGGCTAATCGGTTATCTTTGGTAGACCGAGCCACACGTTGTTGGGATCTGCTACGATCCCTTCGTACGTGACACTTCAATAGATTTTGTTCCCTGTTTAAGACTTTGCAACTTCAAATGTAAGTCTCTATAATAGTGTGAAGGAACAAACCTTCTCCTCATGGCAGCTTTCTTATCATCCCAATTGTCAATTGGAATCTCTCGGTTTCTTTTTCGACTTAGAACCAATTGGTCCCACCAAACAATTGCATAGTCAGTAAAAGAAATAGCTGCAAGCTTAACTTTCTTTTCCTCCGAATAGTTATAACAATCGAAAACAAGTTCCACTTCTCTTTCCCATTCAATGTAAGCATCAGGATCATTTTTACCTTGAAAAGGTGGGAGAGAAAGTTTAATCAAACCGGTGTTGCGATCGACAACATCTCTATTTTGATGCATGTGCTGGCGATGTCGTCTTGGTCTATGATCTCTTTGTCTTCGTATGGAAGCTATGGAGGCTTCATCATCAAATTCTTCATTTTCACTTTTATAAGTATCATCATGATCAGCTGGAGGATGGAGGAATGTCTGTTTTGCCTGCTCCCTCGTGGCATAGTGCCTTGCTGTATTTGATTCACTCGTTGGTCATTATGATCTAAACGTTCTCGGATTTCTTCAAGTTGGGCATTCATCCGCTGGAATTGTTGTTGCATAGCTTGAATGAACAGTTTGGTGTCTATTGGTGCTTTCTCACTTCCGCCTTGAGACATGTTGTAAAAAAATGAAAAGAACCTCACCACTCCCTCACGTGTTTCACTCAAGTATATTTCACTCAATCACTCGTGTTTGCAACAATGATTTGGCTTTTTCCCTCTGATGATCTCACACACTCTTGCCTTTTAGCACTCGATTTTTCTTAAAAGTTCTTGAGAAAACTAAGGTAAATTTCAAAGCAAAGCAATGAAAAACCAACACACTTAAAAATATAGATTTTTGAGTGGAGTCAATATGGAAGCAACAAGTGTGAAGAGTTTAGGAGCATAAATGATGAGAAGAAACGGATATGAAAAGAAAAGCAAAGAATATGGAAAGAAAGCAAATGGATATGAAAAGTTGAATGATGGATATATAGAGATGAAATATGAGAAATAGATGATAATAAAACACAAACTTCACCGACTTCTTTTCTTTCAAAACATTTGACCTTCTAACTCCTTTTGATCTCCTTTTTTTTTCTTTTTTTTTCTCTTTTTTTTCTTTTTTTTTTTTACAACTCCAGTCTCCTCTTTTTGAGTTTTCTTTTCGATAATAGAACCAATAGCAATATCAACAAAGATGAAGCACAAAAAGAAATGGTAGAGAATAGAAATGAAATGGTTATGGATGAAAAGATATCAAACGATGCAAAATGATGGAAAAATATAAATGATAGAATATAAAAGCAAATAAAGGATAGGTAACCAGATTGGAAACCTAGGCTCTGATACCAAATGATGCAAACCTCAACGAACCTGCCGTGAGACCCAACAACAATAGTTTGGAAAATCAATTCCTAGATCGTCTAAAAAAAGGTTAAAAGGAAAGGAATATAGACCCCGTTGCTATAAAGAGCAAGAACCTATATTATCAAAGGATTAGGAATATTGACCCCGCGACTATAGAGAGTCAGAAACCAATATTATCAAGGGTTGGAGGTTCAAGTGGTTGTACTTGAAACTACCGTAAGTTCTACTCAAGAACAATAAAGAGAAAATTCTCACAAGAAGATTATATTTCGAAATTCCTTCATTACAAGTGAAAACACCAAGTATTTATAGGCAAAACAAGCCTTGGGTGCATTGAAACCACTAGACAAACATTAAATGAAAGTTGGTAAAGATGAAAGAAATTAATACTACTTAAAGTCTTAGCAACAATTAATTAGCCTTGGGAAGTTGCAGCAATACTCCCAACTATTTTGACTAGGTTCATCCTTCATTTGCAAGCCTCAAAATGTCCTTTAGCCTTCCAAAAGCCTATGATAAACGCACCATAAAGAGGAGTCCAAATTTGAAAGGTTTAGACTCTTCTTTTCCATGTTAAATAATTAATTGGGCTGGATATTGTCGAAATGGACTTGCCACATATTAACCATCTTCAAGTCCAAATCTTCATGTGGGCTAGAACCTTCTCCTTGGGCTTGAGTTAATAAAGTTTGGATAGCTTCTTGAAGTTTCTTGGCCCGAGCTCTTGTGATTGGCCCAATTAGAATCTCCACATCATCTTGAGCATCTTCTTTGTCCTTGTCAAAGCCCTTGAGCTAGATCATATCAGCAAGGATTGAGTGAAGTTATATTGGGTCATGTGTGGAGAATTTAGTTTAGTCGTGTGAGTGAAATTGAGTCCTTATGTGAGAAGATTGAGTCCATGTGTTTAAGATTGAGTCCTTATAATTGAGTGCCATCAAGAAGGATTACTAATGCCGTGAAGATCACCACTCATTACGTGGAGAAGTTCAACCATGAAGATCTCTCACATGTGGAAGAAATTCAGATTTTAGATCCAGTTGAAGTTCGTGACAGATTGAACACTGTATAGTATTTTATAGATTTCGGAAACTACAGAAGTCCGATTAAGTTGATTCAAATTTTGTTGGAAATTAGACATCCATAGATTTCCAATGATTATAATAACATAAAATTTGGAGATTGGATGAATTTTGAAGAGTCTTCCGAACTTTATGTTGATGCTGGTACTCGAGAAGGAGTTTGAGTCAAAGTAAGAATTGTATGCGGTTGAAGATTATCCATTTAAACTCCAACCCACACACAATCAAGGGGTGATGATGGAAACCAGGATGCAGCCACCAAGCAACCTAAGGAGGGACTATCCAAGGCCGTGGGAAGCAAGGAGCAATGTATGGAGCATTCTGGTCCGATACATCTTGATGATCCATTACAAACTGGTGGAGGACCAATCACTCGGTCCAAAGCTAAAAGAATGAAGGAAGCACTTAATGGGCTGATTGAGGAAGCTTGGAACCAGCAAGAGGCTATTGGAGTGGATTTGGACGTGAAGATAGCTTGTGGACTAGTCAACATGATCCATGCAATTATTAGGCCAAATTAGATGCTTACTTGGTGGAAATATTGCTGGAGTTTTCAGATTTAGTTTTATGTTGCTGAATGTCTAAAGGCTAGTGGAGCTTCATTAATGTTCTAGGAAATTGTCTTCATTAAATTCCTAGGAGATTGAACTTTGACTAGTGGAGTTTCATTAATGTTCTAGGAAACTGTCTTCATTAATTTTCCAGGAGATTGAACTTTGACTAGTGGAGTTTCATTAATGTTCTAGGAAACTGTCTTCATTAATTTCCTAGAAGACTGAACTATGACTAGTGGATTATTATTGTTCTAGGGATTAGACTTTAATTAAAGGCTGGTAGGTTTCCCTTTGGGCTATAAAAAGGGTGTTCCTTATGTAAACAAGCAGATCTGAATTGGAATGAAAATTGTGAGGTTATTCACTTCTCTGGTTCTTCATTGAACTTAGTACTTATCAAGGCAACCCTTGTGGCGTTCAAGTGACTTATCATCCTGATTCTATTAGGATGTGGCGTCAACAACCTTCTATACCTTTGGTTCATGTTTTGCTAAGCATCGGGTCAAGGTTCTATCTCTTCCAAACTGATTTTCAGACTTTCTTGGGTTATTCATCAACTTGTTTCGTGGGTTTCTAAGAATCTATCTTACGGGGTCACATCTGTTGGTATCAGAGCCAGAGGTCTCGAGTTCGAAACTCAGGCATCGCGTTGGGGGGGGGGAATGTTAGACATTATTCTGCCGCTGTGCGGGGCCATACCTTGCGGGGTCCCTGAGCAGCACAGGGAGGGTCACTGTCAGCATGTCCTGCCGCCTGCCAGGCGATGGCTTGGTTAGTAGGTGGGTTATACCGAGGGTCCCTGAACCCATGGCGAGGCCAGGTCGGAGTCCGGGGTGGGCGAGGCCTGGTCAGAGTCGACTCGTGGCGCTGCCTTTGGTAGGGTTTAAGGAAATAGAGTAGCACCTTCACTAACACCGGTCGGTTTGGGTGTAATGGTACCATTAACACCTCGGCAATGTATGAGGATCAAAAGAAAATCAAAAGTGATTGTGAGAAAAGAAGTGAGGCCGAGAGGAGTGGTAAAAAAGAATGAGAATGAAAATGAAAAAGAGGCTAAAAACAAAAAGAAAGATAAAAAAAGAAAAGCCTCAAGAGCAAGAAAAAAAAAGGGAGCTTTTTATGCAAAAGAAAGTGAAAGAGAGCTTTCTTTTTAAAACAGCCAATTGTTAGATGTATGCCCTAGAAGCCAATCTGGCTGACGCATTGTTAATTCTAGGGACATAATTTTGTACTTGACTATTTATTATTGAATAAATAAAAGGCATCTTTTCATTCATATTATTATGTGTCTATGAATCGTCCAAGAAATTAATAAGATGATGATACATATTCTCAAGAGTTGAGAATTTAAGCCATGTATCATTGGTGATTAATTTCTAAATGCTCCTGATCAATGGATCATCACGAGGACGGTGATCGATCCGATCAGTGCACAGATCACTTTCCTTCTGGATAGACCGAGACTTAAGTCCACAGTGTATAGGGACACTGAAGTGATAGTGCAGGTGCTTGTTAGAGAACAAGGGTACTGAGCGTGACCAAGACAAGAAGTCACTTGGATGTCTATCCACTCGTCAGTGACTTGCTTGATGTTGCAGTAGTGTGACTGGTCCTTTGACCTGCGGTGCTTCGGCTACTCACAGTGAGGTTATTGTAGTTTGACTGCACACATACATGGTCTCTAGCCATATGGGTCCATGCAGTGTAGATTGGCTGCAGTAAGTTCACTGTAGGAGTAGGGTATGCACCTATAAGGAATCTATCGACCTTGATAGAAGAGGAGTGATCCTATGTGATTTGTTAGACTGAGTTCTAAGACCTTGGCCAGGGCAGTAATATAAAGTGGAAAAAGAGTTTTCCACTATCGAACTCAAGTCGAATAAATCTTGACATATGACAGACGATGGGGTTTGACGAGTTGTCCATGACCTCCGTCCTGTAGGGATCCACGATAGTAGGACTGTATCACACGTTAACTGCACCTAGAGGTTCATCATTCCATTCTGCTGGGTAGCCACTACATGCTGCTAGGTGTCACTGGTGGATGGTGGGACTCATAGGGATTATCTTGATGATCGATAAACCCTAACGAGTTGAGTTGGAATCGTTCCAACCTATTGAAAGGAGTTTTCAATGATATAGTGATAGAGATCACAATATATCTCACTACCAGTCAGAATAGAACCTATGGGGTCACACACACTAGAAGTATTGACCGATCCGATGGTTGAAATCGTGATTAGGAATCACAAGTAATCAATTTGATTGATAAGAAGTTGAAGAAAGGAACAAAGGAATTAATTAATTGGACTTGAAACAAGAGTCCTACTTCGAGTAGGATCCTAGAGTCCTAATTGGATTAGGACTGGGAATCCTAGTTGGAGTAGGACTGGGATTCCTACTTGGAATAGGATTCCTACAATCCTAATGAGATTAGGAATTTTGAATTAAAATTGGATTCCTACTTGGAGTAGGATTCCTAGAAATCCTAATTGGATTAGGACTTCGGATTCAAATAGAGTCCTAATTGGATTAGGACTAAAATTAAATACATCCTAATTGGATTAGGATTCCTTAAGTCTAAATTAATTATTAATCTAATGAATCAACATGACTCCTAATTGGATTAGGATTGAAGAGTTCAATTGAGTCATGGTTCATTCAAGTCCTAATTGGATTAGGACTAGCTAGTTGATAATTGAACCCTTGGCTAATCCTAATTGGATTAGGAAAACCATAGGGCACCCAATCCTCTTTGAGAGGATTAGGCAACAGAAGGAGGGGCTCACGCCCCTCCTCCTTGATCTCTTGTGCGGCACAAGAAGGGGCCGGCGCCCCTCTTGGAAATCAAGGGCTCCTAACTTGTAGGAGCCCTAGATGTTATAAAGGAGGACTTGGGGCGCCCTAGATATGAACCCCTTCTCCTCCGTGGCCCCTCTCCTCCTTGGTTCAGCCGCAAGAAGGGAAAAGAGCCATGGCGCCTCCTCCCTCCTTTCTCCTTCCAACGCAGGAAAAGAAGAAGGCTGCAGGGCTTCTTCTTCCTCTTCTTCTTCCTTCTTCCTCCTCTCAAGCATCAAGAGTTGAAAGAAAGAGAGGAGATCAGCCATCAAAGCTATCTCTGCAAGGGAGCTAGCACCCCGGTGAGATAGAAAGCTTGGATCGGATCCTGCTTCGTGTGGATACCCGTAGAGGCCGGACGTTTGAACGGCTTCAAGCGAACCCTCTTCCAAAACCACGAATTCAGATTGCGGTGATCATCTACCCGCGCAAGGTGAAGATTTGATCTTCCTAATAGTTTTAAAAGTTTTAATTCTTACCTAATTACGAAAGGTCTCGAAACAACGTTCATGCGATGAACGTCGACCCGCATGCCGATTCCGCTGCCATCTGTTTTTTGAAATATCAGCGGCATGGGCGGGTTCCCAACAGTGGTATCAGAGCCTAGGCTTCGTAGATTAAGGTAAGAATTAAATATCTAAAGGCTTATTAGATCTGAAAATTGAATGATCATGCATGCTGAAAAATTCTGCATGCAGATTTTTCAGGGGTGCTGATTTTTGCATGCTGATTTTTATGTGAAAAAGATGATTCTAATTGCATTGTTAATGGGATTACAAAGTTTAGAATCATGATTAGCATGATCAGCGACCTATGTCATGATATAATCAGTTAGTTTTCAGATCTGAAAATTATAATTGTTGCATACGGTGATGATCATAGGATTCAAACCCTTTTGGTATCAAATGTAATGACCTGCGATGTGATCTGCGATGTCATGTAATTTTTCAGATGCTTGCATGCATCTTATTTGATGTTTTGAGAGGCCTGCGTGCCTCCTAAAAGGAGATGTAATTATTTTTATTTTTATTTTACATCTGGTTGTATTTCTGTGATGTGATGTACATCAACGATCAAGTTGAAGCAAAGGCATGAGATGAAAGGTGATCTAAGCGGTTGATGGCGATGGGATCAAGAGTTGATCAAGGATCGAATCAAGGAGGCTTGGAACCAATTCAAGAGTTGAAGACCACTTGATCGATTGATGTGCATGTGCTTGTAATACGACCTAATTAGAATCCATGATCATCACCTAGTTAAAGTTTAGCTTTAATTTGATGCTGCGATTATAACTGCCTGTGATGTGCCGTTTGCATGTGATGTGAATGCGAGTCGGGTAGATAGGTTTACATGTGATGTAGCAAACCCAATTGAGACCTAAATCAAAACCTCCTCAATCAAGTCGAGAGTGAACCGACATGAGCAAGTCATATTAGATTAATTGATCTAATTGGTGTCTAGGAAAGCATGAAAGGTGGTTACTTAATTAGGACCTTACTCTCTGAGTAAGGGGAGCCTCCCACCTGCTTACCTGCCAATTGTTCGATTACCTCTTATGAAGGGCTCAAGTTGCAAACACTAAGACCGATTAACCAATATTAAGTCAATAGGTCTTCCACTGTAGTAGAGCTCTAAGGCCTTTCTGATGTTGATTTGTCTCGCTGGACACAGTGGTCAAGTGCATCGGGGGGCTGGACCTCTATAAGACATGAGATGTTGTAGGGTAAAGGTGGGGTTGGGCACCAATAACTGTTAGGTGGAGACCCAATGACGACTTTATTCCTACGGTTATACGGTGGGTCTGACTTAACTAAGAAATGGGACCAATAACTGTTAGGTGAGGTCTTCATGGCTTAGAGACCAAGTTGCACTGCAACATGCTTGAGAAGCATTGTACAAGAGTTGTATACTCATCCATCTATGTGTCACCAATAACTGTTAGGTGAGGTGACATGTAAATCGGTGGGACTGCAGTACCCACTAGAAACCCTAGTCGTGTGGGATTTCTGTTTCCCTACCAGGGGAGTGTGAGGGATTCGAGAAAATAGTGGGAGTTACATTTGTTCTAAAAGACCTTAGAATAGATTAGGATCAAGTACAAAAGTCTAACTAGAATCTTTACTCTCTGCCGATACAATGTCAGCTTCAAACCCTTTGACCCGTATTCTTGAGACCAACCGACTAACCGGAACCAATTACAAAGACTGGCTTAGAAATCTCAAAATTGTTTTGGACTGTGAGAAAATAGGCTACATACTCGATTCAGATATCCCCACACTACCAGCACGTCCTACTGACGTTCAGCGTGAGATGCATAAAAAAGTGGTTGGATGATGACATTAGAGTAAAATGCTATATGATGGCATCCATGTCTAATGAACTCCAATGCCAGCATGAAAATATGAAGACTGCTAGGGACATACTGGCACACCTGCAAAGTTGTATGGTGAGCAGAGTCGCACAGCTCGTTTTGAAGTGTCCAAGAGGCTTTTCCAAAGCGAAGATGCGCGAGGGGCAGTCTGTCCATGATCACGGTCTGACCATGATCAAGGACCTAGAGAGCTTGAAAGCTTGGTATGGACATGCACAAGGAATTACAAGTGGATTTGATCCTACAGTCACTTCCTGATTCATTAGGTCAGTTTATAGTAAATACCACATGAATAAATTGAATGCACTAAGACTGAACAATCAATATGTTGGTAACTGCTGAGGAGCCTTGAAAGGTTCAAGGGGCAATGTCCTTGCTGCTGAGTTGACTTCTGGTTCCAAGAGAAAGTCTACTTGGAAGAAAAAGAAGCCTGCTAAGAAGCAGAAGAAAGACAAGAAGCCAAAGAAGGAAGTTCAAAAGAAAAAGGCTAACGATAAAGGAAAATGTTTCCACTGCAATGTCGAAGGCCACTGGAAGAGAAACTGTCCTTCATACCTCGAGAGCCTGAAGAACAAGAAAGGTGACACACCTTCAGAAGGTATAGACTTGCTCATAATTGAAACTAATCTAACGGTTTCTTCTACTTCTAGTTGGGTTATAGATTCTGGTTCTAGTGCTCATTTGTGCACTACCATGCAGGGTCTAAAGGAAAGTAGAAGGCTGGCGAAAGGTGTGGTAACCCCGGGTTGGCAACGGAGCAAAAGTTGCTGCTGTGGCTGTGGGCACCTACCATCTGCGACTACCGTCTGGATTAGTTATTACTTAGAGACTGCTATTAAGTACCTGCTGCTAGCAGAAATTTGATTTCTATTTCATGTCTAGCACAGGAAGGTCATGTTTTTACATTTGACAAAGACTGCTGTTCTATTTATTTAAGAAATAAAATAGTCGCACGTGGTTTTATGATTGACAGTCTCTATCATTTACATATGGATGTATCTGTGAATGTTACCCGAGCAAGAAGTGAGTGCCAAGGATCCAAAAGATCCAGAGATGAGATAAACCAAAGATATTTGTGGCACCTCAGGCTTGGCCATATTGGGAGAAGATAGGATGAACAAAATGGATAAAGATGGGCTTCTCGGCTCATTGACTTCCGAGTCATATCCAGTTTGCGAGTCCTGTCTTCAAGAAAAATGGCTAGACTGCCCTTTGTAGGACATGGGGAGAGGACCACTGAAATACTTACCCTAGTACATACAGATGTATGTGGCCCATTCGATGTGCTAGCCAGGGGACTTATTCTTACTTCATTACCTTTACCGATGATTATTCACGGTATGGGTATGTGTATCTTATGAGACACAAGTCTGAATCTTTTGAAAAGTTCAAAGAGTTCAAGAATGAAGTACAAAAATAAACTGAAAAACCTCTTAGGGCTCTTCGATCAGATCGAGGAGGAGAATACCTTAGTGGAGAATTCCGGGACTATCTCAAAGAAAACGGCATAGTCTCACAATGGACACCTCCGGGTACACCTCAACTCAACGGGGTGTCAGAGAGGAGGAATCGGACCCTGTTGGACATGGTCAGGTCCATGATGAGCTTCACTGATTTACCTATGTTTCTTTGGGGAGATGCCTTACTCACAGCGATTTATTTATTGAATAGAGTTCCCTCTAAATCCGTTCCTACCACACCGTATGAGATATGGCATGGTAAGAAACCAAGTCTGGGTCATCTCAAGATTTGGGGATGTCCGGCCCACGTCAAAAGACTACAGGTAGACAAGTTAGAGGCTAGGACCATAAGTGCTCGTTTTATAGGATATCCTAAAGAGTCATTAGGATACAATTTTTCCGTCTCAGAGGATCACAATGTGTTTGTGAAGCCGTCACGCCTCTTCTTGGAAAATTCAGTTTTATCCTTGATAGAGCAGTGGGAGGAAATTGAGCTTGAAGAGAAAGTCTCTGAAAAGCAACGAGTCATGGATCCTATTGAACCCATTCATACAGAGCTAGTACACGATGTCCCTCAACCACCTCGTAGATCTAGTAGGGTCTCCATCCTGCCTGATAGATACTTTAGGTATACTAGAAGAGGATACCGAGGAAATGTTCCTAGTGGGAGATAGGGATCACATCACAGGATCCAAAAACTACAACGAGGCGATATCTAATATCGATTCCCGAGAAATGGCTGGAAGCTATGAAGTCAGAGTTAGACTCCATGCATTCAACCAAGTCTGAACTTAGTAGACCCACCAGAAGGTATTGTACTTTGGATGCAAATGGATCTACAAGGAGAAAGATAGGTTCGGGATGAGAGGTAGAGACCTATAAGGCAAGGCTTGTGGCAAAAGGGTATAGTCAGCGCGAGGGCATTGACTATCAGGAGACCTTTTCACCTGTACACATGCTAAAATCCATCCGAACATTGCTTGCCATTGCAGCATTTCATGGATTATGAAATCTGGCAGATGGATGTGAAATGCTTTCCTGAATGGATATCTTAATGAAGATATCCTATATGGAACAGCCTTTGGGTTCACTTCCAGTGATGGAGATCACAAGGTCTGCAAGCTGCAAAGGTCCATCTATGGACTTAAAAGCAAGCATCTCGGAGTTGGAAACACTCGTTTCGATGACGCAATCAAAAACGTTTGATTTCATCAAAAACGAAGAGGAACCGTGTGTTTACAAAAGGTTAGTGGGAGTGCTGTCGTTTTTCTCGTACTGTACGTAGATGACATTCTCCTGATTGGGAATGGTATTCCCATGCTAACCTCGGTCAAGGTCTGGTTTGTCAAAGAATTCTCCATGAAAGACCTTGGGAAGCATCCTATAATTTTGGGGAATAAAGGTCTATAAGAGATAGATCTAAAGGATGCTTGGCCTTTCACAGAAGATGTACATAGAGGGAGGGTGCTGAAGGAGATTCAGCATGGAAAACTCCAAGAGGGGTCTCTTACCCCTAAGATATGGAATTTCATCTCTCCAAGAAGATGTGGCCCCCAACACATCTGAAGAGATTCAACATATGAGCAAGATTCCCTATGCATCGGCAATAGGAAGCCTCATGTATGCCATGTTGTGTACACAACCTGATATAGCTCTTGCTGTGAGTGTCACAAGCAGATATCAGTCGGATCCAGGCAAGAAGCACTGGACAGCTGTGAAAGAACAGTCTAAGTACTTGAGAAGAACTAAGGACATGTTCTTGGTCTTTGGGAGAAGTATCAGAGTTGAAGGTAGAAGGATGCACACATATTGATGATAGAAAGTCTACATCAGAATATGTGGCAATTGTGGTTCAGTAAATTGGAAGAGTTCAACAACCGATCATTATAGATTCTACCTTAGAAGCTGAATGTTAAGCCGTATCTAAGGGTGCAGTGGAAACCTTCTGATTAAAAGTTGATTGCAGAGTTAGGTGTAATGTCATTAGATGCCATAACACTTTACTGCGATAACATTGGCACCATAGCACTAGCTATGGAGCCATGGTCTCATCAGAAGTCCAAGCACATAGAGCGGCGCTTCCATTTCATACGCGACTATGATGTAGAGGTGCAGAGAGTAGACTCCGCGGATAACGTGGCAGACCCGTTCACTAAGCAGCTAAGTCAGCAAAAGATTGAAGCCCACCTTGAGAAGATGGGGCTTAGATATATGACTGATTGGCTTTAGTGCAAGTGGGAGATTGTTAGATGTATGCCCTAGAAGCCAATCTGGCTGACGCATTGTTAATTCTAGGGACATAATTTTGTACTTGACTATTTATTATTGAATAAATAAAAGGCATCTTTTCATTCATATTATTTATGTGTCTATGAATCGTCCAAGAAATTAATAAGATGATGATACATATTCTCAAGAGTTGAGAATTTAAGCCATGTATCATTGGTGATTAATTTCTAAATGCTCCTGATCAATGGATCATCACGAGGACGGTGATCGATCCGATCAGTGCACAGATCACTTTCCTTCTGGATAGACGAGACTTAAGTCCACAGTGTAGGGACACTGAAGTGATAGTGCAGGTGCTTGGTTAGAGAACAAGGGTACTGAGCCGTGACCAAGACAAGAAGTCACTTGGATGTCTATCCACTCGTCAGTGACTTGCTTGATGTTGCAGTAGTGTGACTGGTCCTTTGACCTGCGGTGCTTCGGCTACTCACAGTGAGGTTATTGTAGTTTGACTGCACACATACATGGTCTCTAGCCATATGGGTCCATGCAGTGTAGATTGGCTGCAGTAAGTTCACTGTAGGAGTAGGGTATGCACCTATAAGGAATCTATCGACCTTGATAGAAGAGGAGTGATCCTATGTGATTTGTTAGACTGAGTTCTAAGACCTTGGGCCAGGGCAGTAATATAAAGTGGAAAAAGAGTTTTTCCACTATCGAACTCAAGTCGAATAAATCTTGACATATGACAGACGATGGGGTTGACGAGTTGTCCATGACCTCCGTCCTGTAGGGATCCACGATAGTAGGACTGTATCACACGTTAACTGCACCTAGAGGTTCATCATTCCATTCTACTGGGTAGCCACTACATGCTGCTAGGTGTCACTGGTGGATGGTGGGACTCATAGGGATTATCTTGATGATCGATAAATCCTAACGAGTTGAGTTGGAATCGTTCCAACCTATTGAAAGGAGTTTTCAATGATATAGTGATAGAGATCACAATATATCTCACTACCAGTCAGAATAGAACCTATGGGGTCACACACACTAGAAGTATTGACCGATCCGATGGTTGAAATCGTGATTAGGAATCACAAAGTAATCAATTTGATTGATAAGAAGTTGAAGAAGGAACAAAGGAAATTAATTAATTGGACTTGAAACAAGAGTCCTACTTCGAGTAGGATACCTAGAGTCCTAATTGGATTAGAACTGGGAATCCTAGTTGGAGTAGGACTGGGATTCCTACTTGGAATAGGATTCCTACAATCCTAATGAGATTAGGAATTTTGAATTAAAATTGGATTCCTACTTGGAGTAGGATTCCTAGAAATCCTAATTGGATTAGGACTTCGGATTCAAATAGAGTCCTAATTGGATTTGGACTAAAATTAAATACATCCTAATTGGATTAGGATTCCTTAAGTCTAAATTAATTATTAATCTAATGAATCAATATGACTCCTAATTGGATTAGGATTGAAGAGTTCAATTGAGTCATGGTTCATTCAAGTCCTAATTGGATTAGGACTAGCCTAGTTTGGATCCAAATTGGTTCACCCTTGGGCTAAGCCTAATTGGATTAAGGCTAAACCACATTAGGGCCTCCCAATCCTCATTAGATGAGGATTAGGGCAACATGAGAGGGAGGGGCTCACGCCCCTCCTCCTTGGATCTCTTGGTGCGGCAACAAGAGGGCCGGCGCCCCTCTTGGTAATACATCAAGGGCTCCTAACTTGTAGGAGCCCTAGATGTTATAAAAGGAGGACTCTTGGGGGCTGACCTAATGGATATAGGAATCCCCCTCCTCTCCATCACGTGGCCACCCTCTCCCTCCCTTGGTTCAGCCGCCAGCAAGAAGAAGGGAAAAAGAAGCCATGGCGCCCTCCTCTCCCTCCTTTCCTCCTTCCAACGCAGGGAAAAGAAAGTAGGCTGCAGGGGCCTTGCTTCTTCCTCTTCTTCTTCCTTCTTCTTCCTCCTCTCAAGTACATTCATGAGTTGAAAGAAAGAGAGGAGATCAGCCCATCAAAAGTTATCTCTGCAAGGGAGCTAGCACCCCGGTGAGATAGAAAGCTTGGATCGGATTCTGCTTCGTGTGGATACCCGTAGAGGCCGGGCACTTGAACGGCTTCAAGCGAACCCTCTTCCAAAACCACGAATTCAGATTTGCGGTGATCATCTACCCGCGCAAGGTGAAGATCTGATCTTCCTAATAGTTTTAAAAGTTTTAATTCTTACCTAACTACGAAAGGTCTTGAAACAACGTTCATGCGATGAACGTCGATCCCGCACATGCCCCTTTCCGCTGCCATCTGATTTTTGTTTTGAAATATCAGCGGCATGGGCGGGTTTCCAACACCAATGATTGTACTTCTGTACAAGGAGGCTTATACTAACGACCTTAACCCTTCTTTGCCTAGTGTTGCTATATCTCTTTTGCAGGAATTTGCTGATGTTTTTTCCCAATGAGGTTCCCTATGGATTGCCACCACTTAGGGGAATAGAGCATCAGATTGATTTCATCCCTGGTGCATCAATTCCCAATAGGCCAGCCTATAGGTGTAACCCCGAGGAGATGAAGGAACTCCAAAGACAAGTTGAGGAGTTGATAGCAAAAGGGCATGTTAGAGAAAGCTTGAGTTCGTGTGCTGTTCCTGTTTTGCTTGTGCCTAAGAAGGATGGAACTTGGCGAATGTGCGTTGATTTGTAGGGCTATCAACAAGATTACGGTAAAGTATCGCCACCCCATTCCTAGGTTAGATGATATGCTTGATGAATTGCATGGTTCTTGCATCTTTTCTAAGATTGATTTAAAATCCGGTTATCATCAAATTCGCTTGCATGAGGGTGATGAATGGAAAACTGCTTTTAAAACTAAATATGGTTTATATGAGTGGTTAGTTATACCTTTTGGGTTAACTAATGCCCCTAGTACTTTCATGAGATTAATGAACCATATCTTGCGTGCTTTATTGGTAAGTTTGTTGTTGTATACTTTGATGACATTCTGATTTATAGCAAAAGCTTAAATGAGCATCTTGATCATTTGCATAAGGTTTTAAGTATTTTGCGAGATGAGAAGTTGTATGCTAACCTCAAAAAATGTTCTTTTTGTACTAGTCAAATTGTATTTCTTGGTTATGTTGTTAGTACTAAGGGAATTGAGGTTGATGAAGAGAAGGTTAAGGCAATCCGTGAGTGGCCTACACCTAAAACCATAACTGACGTACGTAGCTTTCATGGGTTGGCTAGTTTTTATAGAAGGTTCGTTAAGGATTTTAGCACCCTAGCTGCACCTTTAACTGAAATTGTGAAAAAAAGTGTTGGATTTAAATGGGGAAGTGAACAAGAATCGGCTTCCAATTTGATCAAAGAAAAACTAAGTTCAGCACCATTACTTGCTTTACCTAATTTTGCTAAAACTTTCGAAGTTGAGTGTCATGCTTCAGGTATAGGTATTGGAGCTGTCTTGCTGCAAGAAGGCCGACCCCTCGTCTATTTTAGTGAGAAACTCAATGGGGCAGCTTTGAACTATCCAACTTACGACAAAGAGATGTATGCTTTGGTAAGAGCCTTGGAGACTTGGCAGCATTATTTGTGGCCCAAGGAGTTTGTCATTCATACAGATCATGAATGCTTAAAGCATTTGAAGGGCCAAGGTAAGCTGAACCGACGCCATGCTAAATGGGTGGAGTTCATCGAGTCATTTCCTAATGTGATCAAGTACAAACAAGGTAAGGAAAACGTGGTTGCGGATGCTTTGTCTCGAAGGTACACTTTGATCTCTACTTTGAATACTAAATTGTTAGGATTTGAGTACATTAAAGATTTGTATTCTAATGATTCTGACTTTGGTAATGTGTTTGAAGCTTGCGAACATGCGGCATTTGGAAAATTTTATAGGCATGAGGGATTTCTATTTAGAGAAAATAGATTATGTGTGCCTAATTGTTCTTTGAGAGAGTTATTAGTTCGAGAGGCTCATGGTGGGGGACTAATGGGACACTTTGGTATGAGGAAAACCTTAGATGTCTTGGCTGAACATTTCTTTTGGCCACACATGAAACGAGATGTAGAGAGGGTTTGTGCGAAGTGCATCACTTGTAAGCAAGCTAAATCTAGATCTTTACCTCATGGATTGTATAAGCCATTGCCAATACCTAGTGAACCTTGGGTAGATATTTCCATGGACTTTGTGTTGGGTTTACCGAGGTCAAAAAGGGGTATGGATTCTGTTTTTGTGGTTGTAGACAGGTTTTCTAAAATGGCACATTTCATTCCATGTCATAAAACTGATGATGCTAACCATATTGCAGATTTGTTCTTTAAAGAGATAGTGCGACTACATGGCGTGCCAAGGAGCATTGTTTCAGATAGAGATGCTAAGTTCTTGAGCTACTTCTGGAAGACTTTGTGGGGTAAGTTAGGTACTAAGCTCATGTTTTCTACAACTTGCCACCCACAAACTGATGGGCAAACCGAGGTAGTTAATAGAACTTTATCTACTTTATTGTGTGCCATCATTCAGAAGAATTTGAAGAATTGGGAAGAGTGTTTGCCACATGTTGAATTTGCTTATAATAGATCCGTGCATTCTGCTACTAACTTTTCTCCTTTTGAAATAGTGTATGGGTTTAATCCTTTAACTCCAATGGATTTGTCACCTTTACCTATTGACGAGCGTGCTAGTTTAGATGGCAAAAGGAAAACTGAAACGATGAAGCAATTGCATGAGAAAGTTAGGCAAAACATTGAGAAAAGAACTGAACAATATGCTACTCAAGCCAACAAAGGGCGGAAGAAAGTGATCTTTGAATCAGGAGATTGGGTTTGGGTGCATATGAGAAAGGAAAGATTTCCAGCAAAACGGCGTTCTAAGTTGCACCCTAGAGGAGATGGGCCATTTCAAGTCATTGCTCGCATTAAGGATAATGCATATAAGCTTGACTTACCAGGTGAGTATAATGTTAGTACTACATTTAATGTTTCTGATCTTTCCCTTTTTGATGCAGGTGATGAAGATTCGAGGACGAATCCTTTTCAGTAGAGGGGGAATGATGGAAACCAGGATGCAGCCACCAAGCAACCTAAGGAGGGACTATCCAAGGCCGTGGGAAGCAAGGAGCAATGTATGGAGCATTCTGGTCCGATACATCTTGATGATCCATTACAAACTGGTGGAGGACCAATCACTCAGTCCAAAGCTAAAAGAATGAAGGAAGCACTTAATGGGCTGATTGAGGAAGCTTGGAACCAGCAAGAGGCTATTGGAGTGGATTTGGACGTGAAGATAGCTTGTGGACTAGTCAACATGATCCATGCAATTATTAGGCCAAATTAGATGCTTACTTGGTGGAAATATTGCTGGAGTTTTCAGATTTAGTTTTATGTTGCTGAATGTCTAAAGGCTAGTGGAGCTTCATTAATGTTCTAGGAAATTGTCTTCATTAATTTTCTAGGAGATTGAACTTTGACTAGTGGAGTTTCATTAATGTTCTAGAAAACTGTCTTCATTAATTTCCTAGGAGATTGAACTTTGACTAGTGGAGTTTCACTAATGTTCTAGAAAACTGTCTTCATTAATTTTCTAGGAGACTGAACTATGACTAGTGGAGTTATTATTGTTCTAGGGATTAGACTTTAATTAAAGGCTGGTAGGTTTCCCTTTGGGCTATAAAAAGGGTGTTCCTTATGTAAACAGGCAGATCTGAATTGGAATGAAAATTGTGAGGTTATTCACTTCTCTGGTTCTTCATTGAACTTAGAACTTATCAAGGCAACCCTTGTGGCGTTCAAGTGACTTATCATCCTGATTCTATTAGGATGTGGCGTCAACAACCTTCTATACCTTTGGTTCATGTTTTGCTAAACATCGGGTCAAGGTTCCATCTCTTCCAAACTGATTTTCAGACTTTCTTGGGTAATTCATCAACTTGTTCGTGGGTTTCTAAGAATCTATCTTACGGGGTTCACATCAGGTGACACTTGTCCAACCTTTAGTTGACAAGTTGTTTAAGAAGTTTATCATTTGATTTGAATTTTAAAAAGTATCCTTATTTGGTTTTGAGTCCAAGTAAAGCCTCGTTGTAGTCCTTATCTTTTCCAACCTTCTTTTCTATATAAAGGAAGGTATGAAGAATAAAATGGGAGAAAAAAAGTTTGGACGAAATTTGTGAGAAATCTCTGGGTATTCCAGTGTTCTTTCGTGATGAGAGATTCCTCTACATGCCTGGTGAGATTCCAAGTAAAATTGGAGAAGAAGGTGAGACTCCTTCCTCTCTAATGGTTGGATCTTTTGGAGGTGAGACACTTCCATTGATTCAATAGTTATCCTTTTTATTTTCTACTTTAATTTCTTATTTCCTTAGTCTTCTTTAACATCGGATTATATTCCATTCATTTATCCCATCTACAACTTGTTAAACTTTAGTTTCCACCTGAAATCCAAATAATTCAGCCATACAACCATCTCATCTTTATTCCCTCTTTGAATCAAGTTTTCTTTGTTTAGATCTTCTGGAATCATTCCATCATCATCTAGCCTTTCTCCCACGTCTCGCACAATCCAAATCCCATCACTTTTCATTGAAAATCCACGTCCGGATCAAGTTCCACGAGATCAGCCCGTCCGTGAAGTTCAGGATCTTCTGAAAGAGTTGACTCCTCCCGACCTCGGGTCGACTCCACGTCGTCTCGAGTCGACTCCAACTTCATCGAGTCGACTCCAAGGTTGACCCAAGTGGACCTCCAGAGCCTCTCAGGTCGATCCGTTTGGTACAACAGAGAGCTCATTCCCTGACACGCCCTGCGAGTTGACCCCTTCAGAACTCGAGTCGACTCCAACCTTGCTCGAGTCGACCCCAAGGATCCTTGAGTTGACCCCAGCTGGAAAACATAAGTACACGTTCTCTGGATTCTCTAAGAGAGTCGACCCCAGCCTGACTCGAGACGACCCCAACCTTGTTCGAGTCGACCCCAAGGAACCTTGAGTCGACCCCAACTGGAACACAGAAAACTTGTCCTCTGGATTCTCTGAGAGAGCCGAGCCTAGCCTATCTCTAGTCGACCCCAGCCGGTCTCGAGTCGACCCCAGCTTAGCACGAGTCGACCCCAAGCCTGCTGATAGCCTACAGCGAGTTTGCAGAAGTGTTTTCCAAGGTTTCATCCTCCTTTCTTCCATCCACATGAAGTCTTAGGATCTATTGCCATTACCAGAGGAAAGAAAAGAGGAAGAAAAAGACATCAAAGAGAAGTTTAGCCCTTGCCCATCATCAAGAAAAAAAAAAATTACAACAATCGGAGCAAAGGATTCTTCACCTATCAGAGCAAAGGATCCATGAAGATCCTTTAACCTGATTGGAAACCTAGGCTCTGATACCAAATGATGCAAACCTCAACGAACCTGCCGTGAGACCCAACAACAATAGTTTGGAAAATCAATTCCTAGATCGTCCAAAAAAAGGTTAAAAGGAAAGGAATATAGACCCCGTTGCTATAAAGAACAAGAAACCTATATTATCAAAGGATTAGGAATATTGACCCCGTGACTATAGGGAGTCAGAAACCAATATTATCAAGGGTTGGAGGTTCAAGTGGTTGTACTTGAAACTACCGTAAGTTCTACTCAAGAACAATAAAGAGAAAATTCTCGCAAGAAGATTATATTTCGAAATTCCTTCATTACAAGTGAAAACACCAAGTATTTATACACAAAACAAGCCTTGGGTGCATTGAAACCACTAGACAAACATTAAATGAAAGTTGGTAAAGATGAAAGAAATTAATACTACTTAAAGTCTTAGCAACAATTAATTAACCTTGGGTAGTTGCAGCAATACTCCCAACTATTTTGACTAGGTTCATCCTTCATTTGCAAGCCTCAAAATGTCCTTTAGCCTTCCAAAAGCCTATGATAAACGCACCATAAAGAGGAGTCCAAATTTGAAAGGTTCAGACTCTTCTTTTCCATGTTAAATAATTCATTGGGCTGGATATTGTCGAAATGGACTCACCACATATTAACCATCTTCAAGTCCAAATCTTCATGTGGGCTAGAACCTTCTCCTTGGGCTTGAGTTAATAAAGTTTGGATAGCTTCTTGAAGTTTCTTGGCCCGAGCTCTTGTGATTGGCCCAATTGGAATCTCCACATCATCTTGAGCATCTTCTTTGTCCTTGTCAAAGCCCTTGAGCTGGATCATATCAGCAAGGATTGAGTGAAGTTATATTGGGTCATGTGTGGAGAATTTAGTTTAGTCGTGTGAGTGAAATTGAGTCCTTATGTGAGAAGATTGAGTCCATGTGTTTAAGATTGAGTCCTTATAATTGAGGGTCATTAAGAAGGATTACTAATGCCGTGAAGATCACCACTCATTACGTGGAGAAGTTCAACCATGAAGATCTCTCACATGTGGAAGAAATTCAGATTTCAGATCCAGTTGAAGTTCGTGACAGATTGAACACCGTATAGTATTTTATAGATTTCGGAAACTACAGAAGTCCGATTAAGTTGATTCAAATTTTGTTGGAAATTAGACATCCATAGATTTACAATGATTGTAATAACATAAAATTTGGAGATTGGATGAATTTTGAAGAGTCTTCCAAACTTTATGCTGATGCTGGTACTCGAGAAGGAGTTTGAGTCAAAGTAAGAATTGTATGCGGTTGAAGATTATCCATTTAAACTCCAACCCACACACAATCAAGGGGTGACACTTGTCCAACCTTTAGTTGACAAGTTGTTTAGGAAGTTTATCATTTGATTTGAATTTTAAAAAGTATCCTTATTTGGTTTTGAGTCCAAGTAAAGTCTCGTTGTAGTCCTTATCTTTTCCAACCTTCTTTTCTATATAAAGGAAGGTATGAAGAATAAAATGGGAGAAAAAAAGTTTTGGACGAAATTTGTGAGAAATCTCTGGGTATTCTAGTGTTCTTTCGTGATGAGAGATTCCTCTACATGCTTGGTGAGATTCCAAGTAAAATTGGAGAAGAAGGTGAGACTCCTTCCTCTCTAATGGTTGGATCTTTTGGAGGTGAGACACTTCCATTGATTCAATAGTTATCCTTTTTATTTTCTACTTTAATTTCTTATTTCCTTAGTCTTCTTTAACATCGGATTATATTCCATTCATTTATCCTATCTACGACTTGTTAAACTTTAGTTTCCACCCGAAATCCAAATAATTCAGCCATACAACCATCTCATCCTTATTCCCTCTTTGAATCAAGTTTTCTTTGTCTAGATCTTCTGGAATCATTCCATCATCATCTAGCCTTTCTCCCACAACTCACACAATCCAAATCCCATCACTTTTCATTGAAAATCCACGTCCGGATCAAGTTCCACGAGATCAGCCCGTCCGCGAAGTTCAGGATCTTCTGAAAGAGTCGACTCCTTCCGACCTCGGGTCGACTCCACGTCGTCTCGAGTCGACTCCAACTTCATCGAGTCGACTCCAAGGTTGACCCAAGTCGACCTCCAGAGCCTCTCAGGTCGATCCGCCTGGTACAACAGAGAGCTCCATCCCTGACACGCCCAGCGAGTCGACCCCTTCGGAAATCGACTCGACTCCAACCTTGCTCGAGTCGACCCCAAGGATCCTTGAGTTGACCCCAGCTAGAAAACATAAGTACCCATTCTCTGGATTCTCTAAGAGAGTCGACCCCAGCCTGACTCGAGACGACCCCAACCTTGTTCGAGTCGACCCCAACGAACCTTGAGTCGACGCCAACTGGAACACAGAAAACTTGTCCTCTGGATTCTCTGAGAGAGCCAAGCCTAGCCTATCTCGAGTCGACCCCAACCGGTCTCGCGTTGACCCCAGCTTAGCACGAGTCGACCCCAAGCCTGCTGATAGCCTACAGCGAGTTTGCAGAAGTGTTTTCCAAGGTTTCATCCTCCTTTGTTCCATCCACATGAAGTCTTAGGATCTATTGCCATTACCAGAGGAAAGAAAAGAGGAAGAAGAAGGCATCAAAGAGAAGTTTAGCCCTTGCCCATCATCAAGAAAAAAAAAATTACAACAATCGGAGCAAAGGATCCTTCACCTATCAGAGCAAAGGATCCGAAGATCCTTTAACCTGATTGGAAACCTAGGCTCTGATACCAAATGATGCAAACCTCAACGAACCTGCCGTGAGACCCAACAACAATAGTTTGGAAAATCAATTCCTAGATCGTCCAAAAAAAGGTTAAAAGGAAAGGAATATAGACCCCGTTGCTATGAAGAGCAAGAAACCTATATTATCAAAGGATTAGGAATATTGACCCCGTGACTATAGGGAGTCAGAAACCAATATTATCAAGGATTGGAGGTTCAAATGGTTGTACTTGAAACTACCGTAAGTTCTACTCAAGAACAATAAAGAGAAAATTCTCACAAGAAGATTACATTTCGAAATTCCTTCATTACAAGTGAAAACACCAAGTATTATTTATACACAAAACATGCCTTGGGTGCATTGAAACCACTAGACAAACATTAAATGAAAGTTGGTAAAGATGAAAGAAATTAATACTACTTAAAGTCTTAGCAACAATTAATTAACCTTGGGAAGTTGCAGCAATACTCTCAACTATTTTGACTAGGTTCATCCTTCATTTGCAAGCCTCAAAATGTCCTTTAGCCTTCCAAAAGCCTATGATAAACGCACCATAAATAGGAGTCCAAATTTGAAAGGTTTAGACTCTTCTTTTCCATGTTAAATAATTAATTGGGCTGGACATTGTCGAAATGGACTTGACACATATTAACCATCTTCAAGTCCAAATCTTCATGTGGGCTAGAACCTTCTCCTTGGGCTTGAGTTAATAAAGTTTGGATAGCTTCTTGAAGTTTCTTGGCCCGAGCTCTTGTGATTGGCCCAATTGGAATCTCCACATCATCTTGAGCATCTTCTTTGTCCTTGTCAAAGCCCTTGAGCTGGATCATATCAGCAAGGATTGAGTGAAGTTATATTGGGTCATGTGTGGAGAATTTAGTTTAGTCGTGTGAGTGAAATTGAGTCCTTATGTGAGAAGATTGAGTCCATGTGTTTAAGATTGAGTCCTTATAATTGAGTGCCATTAAGAAGGATTACTAATGCCGTGAAGATCACCACTCATTACGTGGAGAAGTTCAACCATGAAGATCTCTCACATATGGAAGAAATTCAGATTTCAGATCCAGTTGAAGTTCGTGACAGATTGAACACCGTATAGTATTTTATAGATTTCGGTAACTACAGAAGTTCGATTAAGTTGAATCAAATTTTGTTGGATATTAGACATCCATAGATTTACAATGATTATAATAACATAAAATTTGGAGATTGGATGAATTTTGAAGAGTCTTCCGAACTTTATGCTGATGCTGGTACTCGAGAAGGAGTTTGAGTCAAAGTAAGAATTGTATGCAGTTGAATATTATCCATTTAAACTCCAACCCACAAACAATCAAGGGGTGACACTTGTCCAACCTTTGGTTGACAAGTTGTTTAGGAAGTTTATCATTTGATTTGAATTTTAAAAAGTATCCTTATTTGGTTTTGAGTCCAAGTAAGTCTCGTTGTAGTCCTTATCTTTTCCAACCTTCTTTTCTATATAAAGGAAGGTATGAAGAATAAAATGGGAGAAAAAAAGTTTTGGACGAAATTTGTGAGAAATCTCTAGGTATTCCAGTGTTCTTTCGTGATGAGAGATTCCTCTACATGCTTGGTGAGATTCCAAGTAAAATTGGAGAAGAAGGTGAGACTCCTTCCTCACTAATGGTTGGATCTTTTGGAGGTGGGACACTTCCATTGATTCAATAGTTATCCTTTTCATTTTTCTACTTTAATTTCTTATTTCCTTAGTCTTCTTTAACATCGGATTATATTCCATTCATTTATCCCATCTACGACTTGTTAAACTTTAGTTTCCACCCGAAATCCAAATAATTCAGCCATACAACCATCTCATCCTTATTCCCTCTTTGAATCAAGTTTCCTTTGTTTAGATCTTCTGGAATCATTCCATCATCATCTAGCCTTTTTCCCACGTCTCACACAATCCAAATCCCATCACTTTTCATTGAAAATCCACGTCCGGATCAAGTTCCATGAGATCAGCCCGTCCGTGAAGTTCAGGATCTTCTGAAAGAGTCCACTCCTTCCGACCTCGAGTCGACTCCACGTCGTCTCGAGTCGACTCCAACTTCATCGAGTCGACTCCAAGGTTGACCCAAGTCGACCTCCAGAGCCTCTCAGGTCGACCCGTCTGGTACAACAGAGAGCTCGTTTCCTGACACGCCCAGCGAGTCGACCCCTTCAGAACTCGAGTCGACTCCAACCTTGCTCGAGTCGACCCCAAGGATCCTTGACTTGACCCCAGCTGGAAGACATAAGTATCCGTTCTCTGGATTCTCTAAGAGAGTCGACCCCAGCCTGACTCGAGACGACCCCAACCTTGTTCGAGTCGACCCCAAGGAACCTTGAGTCGACCCCAACTGGAACACAGAAAACTTGTCCTCTGGATTCTCTGAGAGAGCCGAGCCTAGCCTATCTCAAGTTGACCCCAGCCGGTCTCGAGTTGACCCCAGCTTAGCACGAGTCGACCCCAAGCCTGCTAATAGCCTACAGCGAGCTTGCAGAAGTGTTTTCCAAGGTTTCATCCTCCTTTCTTCCATCCACATGAAGTCTTAGGATCTATTGCCATTACCAGAGGAAAGAAAAGAGGAAGAAAAAGACATCAAAGAGAAGTTTAGCCCCTGCCCATCATCAAGAAAAAAAAATTACAACAATCGGAGCAAAGGATCCTTCACCTATCAGAGCAAAGGATCCATGAAGATCCTTTAACCTGATTGGAAACCTAGGCTCTGATACCAAATGATGCAAACCTCAACGAACCTGCCGTGAGACCCAACAACAATAGTTTGGAAAATCAATTCCTAGATCGTCCAAAAAAGGTTAAAAGAAAAGGAATATAGACCCCGTTGCTATAAAGAGCAAGAAACCTATATTATCAAAGGATTAGGAATATTGACCAGGGAGTCAGAAACCAATATTATCAAGGGTTGGAGGTTCAAGTGGTTGTACTTAAAACTACCATAAGTTCTACTCAAGAACAATAAAGAGAAAATTCTCACAAGAAGATTATATTTCGAAATTCCTTCATTATAAGTGAAAACACCAAGTATTTATACACAAAACAAGCCTTGGGTGCATTGAAACCACTAGACAAACATTAAATGAAAGTTGGTAAAGATGAAAGAAATTAATACTACTTAAAGTCTTAGCAACAATTAATTAACCTTGGGAAGTTGCAGCAATACTCCCAACTATTTTGACTAGGTTCATCCTTCATTTGCAAGCCTCAAAATGTCCTTTAGCCTTCCAAAAGCCTATGATAAACGCACCATAAAGAGGAGTCCAAATTTGAAAGGTTTAGACTCTTCTTTTCCATGTTAAATAATTAATTGGGCTGGATATTGTCGAAATGGACTCACCACATATTAACCATCTTCAAGTCCAAATCTTCATGTGGGCTAGAACCTTCTCCTTGGGCTTGAGTTAATAAAGTTTGGATAGCTTCTTGAAGTTTCTTGAAGTTTCTTGGCCCGAGCTCTTGTGATTGGCCCAATTGGAATCTCCACATCATCTTGAGCATCTTCTTTGTCCTTGTCAAAGCCCTTGAGCTGGATCATATCAGCAAGGATTGAGTGAAGTTATATTGGGTCATGTGTGGAGAATTTAGTTTAGTCGTGTGAGTGAAATTGAGTCCTTATGTGAGAAGATTGAGTCCATGTGTTTAAGATTGAGTCCATGTGTTTAAGATTGAGTCCTTATAATTGAGGGCCATTAAGAAGGATTACTAATGCCGTGAAGATCACCACTCATTACGTGGAGAAGTTCAACCATGAAGATCTCTCACATGTAGAAGAAATTCAGATTTCAGATCCAGTTGAAGTTCGTGACAGATTGAACACCGTATAGTATTTTATAGATTTCAGAAACTACAGAAGTCCGATTAAGTTGATTCAAATTTTGTTGGAAATTAGACATCCATAGATTTACAATGATTATAATAACATAAAATTTGGAGATTGGATGAATTTTGAAGAGTCTTCCGAACTTTATGCTGATGCTGGTACTCGAGAAGGAGTTTGAGTCAAAGTAAGAATTGTATGCAGTTGAAGATTATCCATTTAAACTCCAACCCACACACAATCAAGGGGTGACACTTGTCCAACCTTTAGTTGACAAGTTGTTTAGGAAGTTTATCATTTGATTTGAATTTTAAAAAGTATCCTTATTTGGTTTTGAGTCCAAGTAAAGTCTCGTTGTAGTCCTTATCTTTTCCAACCTTCTTTTCTATATAAAGGAAGGTATGAAGAATAAAATGGGAGAAAAAAAGTTTTGGACGAAATTTGTGAGAAATCTCTGGGTATTACAGTGTTCTTTCGTGATGAGAGATTCCTCTACATGCTTGGTGAGATTCCAAGTAAAATTGGAGAAGAAGGTGAGACTCCTTCCTCCCTAATGGTTGGATCTTTTGGAGGTGAGACACTTCCATTGATTCAATAGTTATCCTTTTTATTTTCTACTTTAATTTCTTATTTCCTTAGTCTTCTTTAACATCGGATTATATTCCATTCATTTATCCCATCTACGACTTGTTAAACTTTAGTTTCCACCCGAAATCCAAATAATTCAGCCATACAACCATCTCATCCTTATTCCCTCTTTGAATCAAGTTTTCTTTGTTTAGATCTTCTGGAATCATTCCATCATCATCTAGCCTTTCTCCCACATCTCACACAATCCAAATCCCATCACTTTTCATTGAAAATCCACATCCGGATCAAGTTCCACGAGATCAGCCCGTCCGTGAAGTTCAGGATCTTCTGAAAGAGCCGACTCCTCCCGACCTCGGGTCGACTCCACGTCGTCTCGAGTTGACTCCAACTTCATCGAGTCGACTCCAAGGTTGACCCAAGTCGACCTCCAGAGCCTCTCAGGTCGATCCGTCTGGTACAACAGAGAGCTCGTTCCCCAACACGCCAAGGGAGTCGACCCCTTCGGAACTCGAGTCGACTCCAACCTTGCTCGAGTCGACCCCAAGGATCCTTGAGTTGACCCCAGCTGGAAACATAAGTACCCGTTCTCTGGATTCTCTAAGAGAGTCGACCCCAGCCTGACTCGAGACGACCCCAACCTTGTTCGAGTCGACCCCAAGGAACCTTGAGTCGACCCCAACTGGAACACAGAAAACTTGTCCTCTGGATTCTCTGAGAGAGCCGAGCCTAGCCTATCTCGAGTCGACCCCAGCCGGTCTCGAGTTGACCCCAGCTTAGCACGAGTCGACCCCAAGCCTGCTGATAGCCTACAGCGAGTTTCCAGAAGTGTTTTCCAAGGTTTCATCCTCCTTTCTTCCATCCACATGAAGTCTTAGGATCTATTGCCATTACCAGAGGAAAGAAAAGAGGAAGAAAAAGACATCAAAGAGAAGTTTAGCCCTTGCCCATCATCAAGAAAAAAAAAATTACAACAATTGGAGCAAAGGATCCTTCACCTATCAGAGCAAAGGATCCATGAAGATCCTTTAACCTGATTGGAAACCTAGGCTCTGATACCAAATGATGCAAACCTCAACGAACCTGCCGTAAGACCCAACAACAATAGTTTGGAAAATCAATTCCTAGATCGTCCAAAAAAAGGTTAAAAGGAAAGGAATATAGACCCCGTTGCTATAAAGAGCAAGAAACCTATATTATCAAAGGATTAGGAATATTGACCCCGTGACTATAGGGAGTCAGAAACCAATATTATCAAGGGTTGGAGGTTCAAGTGGTTGTACTTGAAACTACCGTAAGTTCTACTCAAGAACAATAAAGAGAAAATTCTCACAAGAAGATTATATTTCGAAATTCCTTCATTACAAGTGAAAACACCAAGTATTTATACACAAAACAAGCCTTGGGTGCATTGAAACCACTGGAGAAACATTAAATGAAAGTTGGTAAAGATGAAAGAAATTAATACTACTTAAAGTCTTAGCAACAATTAATTAACCTTGGGAAGTTGCAGCAATACTCCCAACTATTTTGACTAGGTTCATCCTTCATTTGCAAGCCTCAAAATGTCCTTTAGCCTTCCAAAAGCCTATGATAAACACACCATAAAGAGGAGTCCAAATTTGAAAGGTTCAGACTCTTCTTTTCCATGTTAAATAATTAATTGGGCTGGATATTGTCGAAATGGACTCACCACATATTAACCATCTTCAAGTCCAAATCTTCATGTGGGCTAGAACCTTCTCCTTGGGCTTGAGTTAATAAAGTTTGGATAGCTTCTTGAAGTTTCTTGGCCCGAGCTCTTGTGATTGGCCCAATTGGAATCTCCACATCATCTTGAGCATCTTCTTTGTCCTTGTCAAAGCCCTTGAGCTGGATCATATCAGCAAGGATTGTGTGAAGTTATATTGGGTCATGTGTGGAGAATTTAGTTTAGTCGTGTGAGTGAAATTGAGTCCTTATGTGAGAAGATTGAGTCCATGTGTTTAAGATTGAGCCCTTATAATTGAGTGCCATTAAGAAGGATTACTAATGCCGTGGAGATCACCACTCATTATGTAGAGAAGCTCAACCATGAAGATCTCTCACATGTGGAAGAAATTCAGATTTCAGATCCACTTGAAGTTCGTGACAGATTGAACACCGTATAGTATTTTATAGATTTCGGAAATTACAGAAGTCCGATTAAGTTGATTCAAATTTTGTTGGAAATTAGGCATCCATAGATTTACAATGATTATAATAACATAAAATTTGGAGATTGGATGAATTTTGAAGAGTCTTCCGAACTTTATGCTGATGCTGGTACTCGAGAAGGAGTTTGAGTCAAAGTAAGAATTGTATGCAGTTGAAAGATTATCCATTTAAACTCCAACCCACACACAATCAAGGGGGTGACACTTGTCCAACCTTTAGTTGACAAGTTGTTTAGGAAGTTTATCATTTGATTTGAATTTTAAAAAGTATCCTTATTTGGTTTTGAGTCCAAGTAAAGTCTCGTTGTAGTCCTTATCTTTTCCAACCTTCTTTTCTATATAAAGGAAGGTATGAAGAATAAAATGGGAGAAAAAAAGTTTTGGACGAAATTTGTGAGAAATCTCTGGGTATTACAGTGTTCTTTCGTGATGAGAGATTCCTCTACATGCTTGGTGAGATTCCAAGTAAAATTGGAGAAGAAGGTGAGACTCCTTCCTCCCTAATGGTTGGATCTTTTGGAGGTGAGACACTTCCATTGATTCAATAGTTATCCTTTTTATTTTCTACTTTAATTTCTTATTTCCTTAGTCTTCTTTAACATCGGATTATATTCCATTCATTTATCCCATCTACGACTTGTTAAACTTTAGTTTCCACCCGAAATCCAAATAATTCAGCCATACAACCATCTCATCCTTATTCCCTCTTTGAATCAAGTTTTCTTTGTTTAGATCTTCTGGAATCATTCCATCATCATCTAGCCTTTCTCCCACATCTCACACAATCCAAATCCCATCACTTTTCATTGAAAATCCACATCCGGATCAAGTTCCACGAGATCAGCCCGTCCGTGAAGTTCAGGATCTTCTGAAAGAGCCGACTCCTCCCGACCTCGGGTCGACTCCACGTCGTCTCGAGTTGACTCCAACTTCATCGAGTCGACTCCAAGGTTGACCCAAGTCGACCTCCAGAGCCTCTCAGGTCGATCCGTCTGGTACAACAGAGAGCTCGTTCCCCAACACGCCAAGGGAGTCGACCCCTTCGGAACTCGAGTCGACTCCAACCTTGCTCGAGTCGACCCCAAGGATCCTTGAGTTGACCCCAGCTGGGAAAACATAAGTACCCGTTCTCTGGATTCTCTAAGAGAGTCGACCCCAGCCTGACTCGAGACGACCCCAACCTTGTTCGAGTCGACCCCAAGGAACCTTGAGTCGACCCCAACTGGAACACAGAAAACTTGTCCTCTGGATTCTCTGAGAGAGCCGAGCCTAGCCTATCTCGAGTCGACCCCAGCCGGTCTCGAGTTGACCCCAGCTTAGCACGAGTCGACCCTAAGCCTGCTGATAGCCTACAGCGAGTTTCCAGAAGTGTTTTCCAAGGTTTCATCCTCCTTTCTTCCATCCACATGAAGTCTTAGATCTATTGCCATTACCAGAGGAAAGAAAAGAGGAAGAAAAAGACATCAAAGAGAAGTTTAGCCCTTGCCATCATCAGAAAAAAAAAATTACAACAATTGGAGCAAAGGATCCTTCACCTATCAGAGCAAAGGATCCATGAAGATCCTTTAACCTGATTGGAAACCTAGGCTCTGATACCAAAATGATGCAAACCTCAACGAACCTGCCGTAAGACCCAACAACAATAGTTTGGAAAATCAATTCCTAGATCGTCCAAAAAAAGGTTAAAAGGAAAGGAATATAGACCCCGTTGCTATAAAGAGCAAGAAACCTATATTATCAAAGGATTAGGAATATTGACCCCGTGACTATAGGGAGTCAGAAACCAATATTATCAGGGTTGGAGGTTCAAGTGGTTGTACTTGAAACTACCCGTAAGTTCTACTCAAGAACAATAAAAGAGAAAATTCTCACAAGAAGATTATATTTCGAAATTCCTTCATTACAAGTGAAAACACCATGTATTTATACAGCAAAACAAGCCTTGGGTGCATTGAAACCACTAGACAAACATTAAATGAAAGTTGGTAAAGATGAAAGAAATTAATACTACTTAAAGTCTTAGCAACAATTAATTAACCTTGGGAAGTTGCAGCAATACTCCCAACTATTTTGACTAGGTTCATCCTTCATTTGCAAGCCTCAAAATGTCCTTTAGCCTTCCAAAAGCCTATGATAAACGCACCATAAAGAGGAGTCCAAATTTGAAAGGTTTAGACTCTTCTTTTCCATGTTAAATAATTAATTGGGCTGGATATTGTCAAAATGGACTCGCCACATATTAACCATCTTCAAGTCCAAATCTTCTTGTGGGCTAGAACCTTCTCCTTGGTCTTGAGTTAATAAAGTTTGGATAGCTTCTTGAAGTTTCTTGGCCCGAGCTCTTGTGATTGGCCCAATTGGGATCTCCACATCATCTTGAGCATCTTCTTTGTCCTTGTCAAAGCCCTTGAGCTGGATCATATCAGCAAGGATTGAGTGAAGTTATATTGGGTCATGTGTGGAGAATTTAGTTTAGTCGTGTGAGTGAAATTGAGTCCTTATGTGAGTAGATTGAGTCCATGTGTTTAAGATTGAGTCCTTATAATTGAGTGCCATTAAGAAGGATTACTAATGCCGTGAAGATCACCACTCATTACGTGGAGAAGTTCAACCATGAAGATCTCTCACATGTGAAAGAAATTCAGATTTCAGATCCAGTTGAAGTTCGTGATAGATTGAACACCATATAGTATTTATAAATTTCGGAAACTACAGAAGTCCGATTAAGTTGATTCAAATTTTGTTGAAAATTAGACATCCATAGATTTCCAATGATTATAATAACATAAAATTTGGAGATTGGATGAATTTTGAAGAGTCTTCCGAACTTTATGCTGATGCTGGTACTCGAGAAGGAGTTTGAGTCAAAGTAAGAATTGTATGCGGTTGAAGATTATCCATTTTAAACTCCAACCCACACACAATCAAGGGGGGACACTTGTCCAACCTTTAGTTGACAAGTTGTTTAGGAAGTTTATCATTTGATTTGAATTTTAAAAAGTATCCTTATTTGGTTTTGAGTCCAAGTAAAGTCTCGTTGTTGTCCTTATCTTTTCCAACCTTCTTTTCTATATAAAGGAAGGTATGAAGAATAAAATGGGAGAAAAAAAGTTTTGGACGAAATTTGTGAGAAATCTCTGGGTATTCCAGTGTTCTTTCGTGATGAGAGATTCCTCTACATGCTTGGGTGAGATTCCAAGTAAAATTGGAGAAGAAGGTGAGACTCCTTCCTCTCTAATGGTTGGATCTTTTGGAGGTGAGACTCTTCCATTGATTCAATAGTTATCCTTTTTATTTTCTACTTTAATTTCTTATTTCCTTAGTCTTCTTTAACATCGAATTATATTCCATTCATTTATCCTATCTACAACTTGTTAAACTTTAGTTTCTACACGAAATCCAAATAATTCAGCCATACAACCATCTCATCCTTATTCCCTCTTTGAATCAAGTTTTCTTTGTTTAAATCTTCTGGAATCATTCCATCATCATCTAGCCTTTCTCCCACGTCTCACACAATCCAAATCCCATCACTTTTCATTGAAAATCCACGTCCGGATCAAGTTCCACGAGATCAGCCCGTCCGTGAAGTTCAGGATCTTCTGAAAGAGTCGGCTCCTTCCGACCTCGAGTCGACTCCACGTCGTCTTGAATCGACTCCAACTTCATCGAGTCGACTCCAAGGTTGACCCAAGTCGACCTCCAGAAGCCTCTCAGGTCGATCCGTCTGGTACAACAGAGAGCTCGTTCCCTGACACGCCCAGCGAGTCGACCCCTTCAGAACTCGAATCGACTCCAACCTTGCTCGAGTCGACCCTAGCTGGAAAACAGAAGTACCCGTTCTCTGGATTCTCTACTCGAGTCGACCCCAGCCTGACTCGAGTCGACCCCAACCTTGTTCGAGTCGACCCCAAGGAACCTTGAGTCGACCCCAACTGGAACACAGAAAACTTGTCCTCTGGATTCCTGAGAGAGCCGACCCCAGCCTGTCTCGAGTCGACCCCAGCCTGTCTCAAGTTGACCCCAGCTTAGCACGAGTCGACCCCAAGCCTGCTGATAGCCTACAGCGAGTTTGCAGAAGTGGTTTTCCGAGGTTTCATCTTCCTTTCTTCCATCCACATGAAGTCTTAGCATCTATTGCCATTTCCAGAGGAAAGAAAAGAGGAAGAAAAAGACATCAAAGAGAAGTTTAGCGCTTGCCCATCATCAAGAAAAAAAAATTACAGCAATCGGAGCAAAGGATCCTTCACCTATCAGATAAAGGATCCTTCACCAACCAGAGCGAAGATCTCCATGAATACTTGCAGCGGACACCCCTACTATTGGGAGAGAGAACTTGCTGAAACCATAAACCCCTATAGTCACCGAACTAAGCAGGTTCGTATAGAGATTGCTAATTACAGCAGAAGCATGGACCCAACCCACTTTCAGGATTGGCTGATGTCCCTTGAAGATTACTTCGAGTAGTTCCCCATGTCCAATGAAACAAAGATCCGTTTCGTTAAGATGAAGTTGAAGGGCCAAGCACGCGTGTGGTAGTATAGCATTGAAGAGAATCTTCATTGACTCCGACAGCCTCCTATCAATGATTGGGAAGAGATTTAACTTCATCTGAAGGAGAAGTTTCTTCCCCTCGACTATGAAGATCGACATATCCCTACCAATGTTGATCGACGCCGTTCCTACTAGGATGATCATTGCCATCCTTATAATGATGATCTGCAATGGGAAGTAGAAGAGATGGATCATACGGAGGCACGACTACGATTTCGACGCCAACAAGATAAGAAGTTGACTGAAGTCCTTCATCGAATGGATCTTATACAGCAGAAGGAGGAAGCGTACCAACTTCCGCTTCGCATGGAGTCACAGCAGCAACAACGGCGCCTTGCACAAAACACGATTATGCGACAGCCTCCAGAACGCAGCAGCCGAGGAGTTCTTTTGCCTAGATGGTAACGCCTCTGTTTTCAGATCTAAATCCTCTATTAATCGAAGTACATATCAGGATGGAGGTATTAGAAGGGGCCAAGTACCTATGCCCCAATCCATGCTGCAAAGAAGAGGCAAACCCGATTGCTACAAGTGCGGCGTCGAGGTCATTCCGCCATCGTTTGCCCCACCAGAGACCAACATTTTGCATTGGTACATGAGGACGACGAGATCATAAAGCCTTTTGATGTTCCTCCTCAGCCCACTGATGCCAAAAGAAGTGGAGTAAACGAAGGGACCGAAGCCTACGAAGAAGAAGATCTTGATGCTGAGAATTCAACAGCACCGTCTGAAGATGTCCCTGCTGCTGAGATCCCTTCTCCATCCCTTGAAGTTTTCCCTAGAGCTAAGGTTGACAACAAGGAGGAAGACAATGAGAAGGAAGAAATTTCAGAGGTGATACTATCTAAATCTGAACATATTTTAATTGAATTTCTTAATATATCTTTAGAAGAATTGCCCGAGAAAGATAGTTCACAAGATTCAGTAGAGATCAACCTTGAATTCGGAACCACGCATGCATCGATTGTTATGAAAGATGGTTCTAAAATTTTAAAAGAAGTATCATCTGATTTCGAAGTGGGTGATTTGATCATTACTGGGCACCAAGAGGACAAACCAGTGAAAAGGAAGCAACCGTGTTCGCATCGGTTGGTTCTAAAATTTTAAAAGCTGATGCGGAGGTTGCTGCAAGTTCAGAAGGCAGCAGCGATGAGCTTCCATTACAAACAGAGGCGAGCATAGAGGTTTTTCATAAACTGAGATCATGATCGTTTTGGATCTCAAGAAGACCGATTCTAAAATTTTAGCAGAGCATGCAATTTGTCTCGCCCCAATAGCCACAGTGGGCGCCCCCTTCAACCGTGGACCAGAGCTTGCCATGCATTAGCCTCGTGATCTCTAAGTGCAGAGCGTGAGTCGACTTCGACTGAGACCGAGCCGACTCTAAGAGAAAGAAAGAGAAGTATTTTTTGAGGTATAGTGCCCGAGTTAACTCCAACTGTGGACGAGTCGACTCCTGCGAAAAGACAGAAGATCAGTTTTTAAGCCAACTGATAGGGAGTCGTCTCCAACTGACATCGAGTCGTCTCCAACTAATATCGCATCGGCTTCAGCTATGGACGAGTCGACTCCAGTTATAGACGAGTCGACTCCGACAAGAAAGATAGAAGAATAGTTTCTGTCCAACTAAGACCGAGAAGATCACGAGTCGACCCCATACAGATGCGAGTCGACCCCGAACTGTCTCAAACAAAAGATAGAAAGGCAGCCGAAAACAGCCAAGCCTTAGAGTTGACCCCACACATATTTGAGTCGACTCCGAGGACCAAGTCAGAAAACGAGCTGCCTCTAACTGAGAATGAGTCGACTCTGTTTGCCCAGAGGTGCAGCCCAAGAGGGGGGGTGAATTGGGTCTCTTTAAAAATAATTAAAGTTAAAACGTATGGAGAGTATGAGTTACTGTTATCTTATAGATTCAGCAGCGGAAATAAGATTGCACAAGTACAACAGTGAATAAAGTTAGGAAAGCAGTTAGGAATATGCAGAGGAAAGGACGAGAAGAACCACAATCACAAACACTAAGGTTTATAGTGGTTCGGTGCACTCCCAGCACCTACGTCCACTCCTCAAGCCTAGCTTGAGATTTCACTATAACCTAGCAGATTATAGCCTGATTGTTTTTCGGGCTCACAATCAAAATCCAATTGGTTTTTCCAGGCAACCAACCGAAAATCTTTTATTTTTTGGGATCATAAACAACCCAGTTGGTTTTTAGATAAACCAACAAAAACTTTAACACCGTTTATTTTTTCGGGCTCACAAACAACCCAGTTGGTTTTTAGATAAACCAACCAGAAACTTTTCCCTTGCTGAATATTCCCGATTCAGCAACTTCAATCGAGACTTTGAAGAGCCTTTACAAAGTTTCAAATCAATAAAACTGTTACAACAGCAATTAATCCAACTAAAAGAATGTTGTAACTAAAAAACTTAAAGCTTCAGAGCATATAAGAATAAATCAATGAAAGTAAAAGCTGAAGCCGATGAAGAAGTTGGCTATGAAAGGGATGTTCCAATGTCCGAACAGCAGCTGTTCACGATGCAGTGAGAAACTTCGACTGATCTCCACATAAGAAAAAGTTTCAGATTACATGTTGGTGAGGGATGATGAACTGTTAAGCTTTTCTTCTCTTTTTCTCAGTGAAAACCTTTTGTTTTCAAAAGAATCTTTTTTCTTTCCCTTTGTTGTTTCCATTCTGAGTTCCCTCGTATTTATAGACAAATTCTTAGGCGAGATTTGAATTCCTTTCTTCCCGTTCTGATGAGAATCTTTTTCTGTTACAGAAGAAGACAAAAGTCGTTCACAGCTTTCCGTTGTGGTCCCAGCAGTACAAGGATCGACTCATGTTCATTCTGGATCGGCACTTCAAAATGTGGAGAAGCTTTTGCTGTGTCATCTTCAAAGGGTCGACTCTTAATTCTTAAGGATCGGCTCATCTTTATCAGGAGTCGCCTCTTAAACACAAGGGTCGACTCATCGTCTTCAGGAGTCGCCTCTTTAAATGCAAGAGTTGTCTCATACCATAATTTTTCGGCTGTCGCTTAAACTGAGCTGGGGTCGACTCTTCAATGCAAGGGTCAACTCTTCAATTTCGGGGGTTGACTCATTTTGAACAAGGGTCGACTCTTCAAGCTTCTCTCAGGCGGTAAAAACTTCTGTTTACTTTTAAACTACAAGGGTCGACTCATGTTTTGCGAGGGTTGACTCATTGACTATATTTTAAATAATTATATATATGTACAAGCATATTAATTTTAGATTTCTTAACCTAGTTAGTACCTTCTTGCATTATTCTAGCCTATCCTAAATCTCTTTAGAAGAAATATAAGTAGAAATACAATTAAATTTATTTGCATCTAAAGGCTCGTTCTTTGGTGGATAAATATCATAAGAAGTTGGGTCAACTTTTCCGTTGACCAACTTACTTTTCTAGATGGAGTAAGTTATTATTCTATATGTTGCATTTGCACATAAATGGAGGAAAGTATTACCCACTTAGGAGGTGGGTAAGTCATTTTTTCATCAGCCTAAATAAAAATCTTTTTTGGTTCTTATAATACACTTAACCCTATAATAATATAATAATAATATAATATATGTTATATTATTATATAATATAATATAGTATAATATTATGATAATATATATTACATTATATAGTATAAAACATTTTAATATGTATAATATAATATTATCATATATAATTATATATTATAATATAATAATATGGTATTATTATTGTGTAATATATTATTATTATTATCATATAATATTATAATATAATATATTATTTAATATAATATATAATAATAATGTATATTATATTATATGATATTATATATGATATCTAATATAATTAAATTATTATATAATATTTGTATAATAAAGGGTGTTACGGCAAATATGGATAGATCTTAGCAACTTATCCGAAAAAGTAATACAAAAGAACATAGATAACAGATTCTAAAGCCACTTTTTAATACATAAAAAATATACATAAATTATTTTTATTTCTAAATGTTGCTTAAGAAACACTTACCAAGAAAATTATAATTTCCGAGTAAGTCTTTTATCTACCAAAAACAAACCCTAAAGAATAATACAAGACATTCATTTTTTTAGCATTAAGCTGTGCTATTTTCTTATCAAGTTCATTCAATTTGCTTTCTAGTTTGGGAGAGATCACACCATGAATTAGCTTTGTGAGTGTATAAAGTCTGTTGATTATGATATCTGGTGTCATAATCAAGTATTTAAATGAAAATCTTCATGCTTGCTTTCTAATACATATAATGTATACCATTGAAAAGAGTAGATATGTTTCTGGATTGTCGCTGAGTGAGAGAAAATCTAATTTGGGCCGCCATTGATCTTTTATATAGGCCGTTAGGTCTATAAGAGGCAAGAGTATGAATGTTCTGGTACCGTATTGCCAAGATATGCAATCCAAAAGAGGGGGTAAATTAAGTTCTTTAAAAATTATTCGATATATGTAGCGAAAAATAACTTTTTCAAGTATTTGTGAGGTGAGAGAATAAGTATATATAGCTAAAGCAAGGATACATGAATGCAAATAATTAAAGCATGCATAAGCACAACAAACACAATAATCTTTATGGAGGTTTAGAACCAAACCCAACTCCTACAACCTATCCCCAAGGCTCCCTTCTTGGAAATTCAATCCACTATTCGTTCATCCAACTAATACACCAATGTTGGTTCCTCACCCACCAATCACCCTTAACTATCCCCAAGCTAGTTTACACCCCATTTCAAAGCATGGATCAATCTATTCCAAGTTTCAATGCCCTTTGAAACTTGACACCTCAATACAAGATTGAAAAGAAACTTTTACAAACTTGATGCTCCTTGAATGAGCTGAATCGAACCCTTTTGATGCACTTTGAATTCGAGGGAAGCCTTGAATTATCGCTTCTCTTGGTCGATGCTCAAGTTATGCTCTAGAAATGGTGGTTGCTCTTGTATTAAATGTTCTTTAATGTAATGACTTGTCTCCTCTTTTCTCTATTTTCTTTCTTGATTTTTGGAAGCGTTATATCTTCAAGAATGGTTGGAGAAGCTCTTTTGGCCGTTAGAGAGATAAACCAGTCATTTTAAGCCATTAAAAGTAAACTATGCTCGCTGGAAGCTAGCTATTGAAGCAGTCATGCACAAGGGTGTTGACTCCTAGTCACTTGGGTCAAGCACTGATAGGCTGGGGCCAACTCTTGCTTAGTTGGGATCAACTCCTAAAACAACTAAAAATCATAGACTTCTATCTTCACCTTGTGGCCATCAAGGGTTGAACTCTTGGCTTCTTAGGGTTGACTCATAGCTTACAGAGGTCGACTCTTGACCTATAGGATTAACTCCTGACCTATAGAGATCCACTCCTAAATACCAATATTTTAGCCCCTTCTATTTTCACCCTATAGCTTTCTAGGATCTACTCTTCACTCAATAAATTCAGCTTTTAAACTTGTGCCAATCAACTCCCATGTGCCAAGATCGGCTTTTCTGCACTTCGGGTCGACTCTTGATATCCTAAAAAATTATGTCTTTTGTTTGGGTATGTGGCATCTAGGGATCGACTCTCATATCATTCTAGAGTTGGCTTCTCTGCTGCAAAATCACCTAAAATTTTCAAATATTTTTATGCACTTCCAAGCTTTCTTACCTTTTAAATACCTCAAGCTTCCTTTAAAACAACTCCAAGAATACGCAATCATCAGTACCATTTTCAAATATTTTGTAGCTCATTAGGTAAACACTTTTGGTGGTGTTGAATGGCTGCTGTGCTGCAATGTTGTAGTTGCTTCTTGGGTACTCACTTGAAGGGGAAATGGTGGGATGGGACTTTTATTAATTAGATGGAGTGAAATTCCATAATGCCCAATTCGTTCTTTCCCTTGACCATGAAGTGCCATAGGATAACCTTTTCCTATTCTGCTCTTGCTTGGCATGGTAAACAGTATTGCCAAGCATTATCTCACCCTTCTTTTAGAATGCTAATTTTTCCGCGCTTCCATTCAACAATTATTTTAAACTGAAGAGACTTCTTGCCTATCATTGTTAAATTCATACACATAATTGTTGAAATAGTGTACTTGACAACTATCTATTTTCATATCATTTTTTTAATATTTTATACTTATTAAAATTTTAATTTTTTTTAAAAAGCCTCATTTACTGAATTCGCATGTACTCGTATCCCTAGAGATGCAATGCACGTGCCATGCTGCAGTAGAAGACAAGTGTAATTTGACAAAACAAAACTAAAGAGGCTGAAAAGGTCTACTGCTTTTTGCAAGACTGCCGGTTCATGGAAAGGGTATGGTGAGCGGCTTGCAAGCTCCTGGTCCATAAACACCAAAAATAATAGAAAAAAAAAAACGATCTGGATCACAAATATGGCGCTGTGAAGGTGGTGCCTCTCATTATCTGCCCAACATTCACAACACGTCACCCAAAACCCAGCTGGTTGCCATCCTAGCGTTGATTCAACATTTGCTGCTTTATGCTGTAACTCAAATATATGACCAATTGCTGGAACACTGAGTGTACCCAATTTGAAGATTGCCACATGCCTATCGTTCCAAAACAAGAAACAAAAGTTGACATGCCCCCAGTTGTCCCACAAGCCTTCATCTAAAAACAAATCATCCTCAACCAAGAGTTTTTCATGCACATCTTTCTAACCCAACAGACTAAAGAAACTATATCCACAGGTTGCCCTGTGTTTGCCATTGCTGCTGAGATTAGAATCAACAAAACCAAGCCAAGAATATGAATAACTACACTCACATATTACTGGTATGCTAGCAGTGCTCCAAAACCTAACATATTGTAACAAATGACTGTCGCAAGAGTTCTACAGGTCCTCTATTAGAAAAATCCTCCATTTTGTGAGACTGCATATCCTAGAATTTGGGCATGCTTATCTATTAACATTTTTTGTTTACATGAACCACATGGCTATAAAGAGCAGCTCAGAGCACCTTACAGACAGAACAAATAATTCCCCTTACAACGGCCTCAAGAGGGGGTAGTCTTCAAGCAGCTCCCCTCTGAAAGTGTGCCAGTTTCATTCTGGGGTCCACAGCACCTCGACAGCCTGCATTTAATGGTTCACAAATATTATATTTGAATCGCTGGATTAAGATAACAAAATTCTGTTTCCTTCACCACTTATAAAGCAATTTCCAATGTATAAATATTTGTAATACCAGAGTTTGGCGGGAAGGTATAGATGCCAGCTTTTGCAGTGCCTCCTTCAAGTCTGCACTCCCATTAATAACAGGTAGCTTATATACACCCTCAGCAGCAACCAGAATTGTAATCTAAATATGGAGTGAGGAATCAGAGAAAGAAACATACAAAATTGTGACCAAGGAAAACATTGTCATTATCTAGGTATGAAGCTACTAAACGTTGTACTATAAGAATGACGGTTGTGAGATCATGAAGATTTTACACATTGATATAAGTATAGCATAATATACACTTTGTGGAAAAAATTTGATGTGTTTAAAATACAGTAACAAAATTAAGCAGGTAATTTAGTACACAATATAGTGCAGAAGATGAGGTGGTACTCACTATAACATTATAAATGGTGCCTCATAACCAAATAACCTTGCTAGAATTTATTTGAAAATGATCATATTTTGAATCCAAACCAAGACCTCTAGATTTAGTGAAATGAGCTAGATTCCTATTTGTGAGATCAAATTTCTGTTCATTCGAGTTAATTGCCACATATGCAATATGTAATATGCATTACTAATGAATTGCATGAAACACTAAAAACTCAAATATGAACGTAACCCCAAAAGCAAATTAGATAAAAATAAACTTTTTGAAATGAAAATTATGGATATCATTTGTTTCAGTCACATAAGTTGGAGTATGTCTCATACATGACCAACATTTGAAAAGCATCCATGAAGTGTCTTCTCATGGTTGGTTGCCATTACAATAAAAGGATCGAACTATTTAAAATGCCTGATGGTTGTTCGGAGTTACTAATGAAATTAAGCATCAATCATTTCGCTTCCATAATGACAAATGTCTAAAGAAAAGTTTTTCCTCCATCGACCAAAGTGCTGACTTTAAAAGCTTAGTGTACTTCTCATTGAGGAGCTCAACGTCACGAATCCATTCCAAGAAACAAGTGTCAAAAATAATAGATGAAGATTCCTGATATATGACATGCAACCCTGAACTAAGAGCATGATGACACACTACATTTTGCCACTCCACAGCCAAATTGTGTACATAGACCATCTGTGAGGAGCTAGCATGGCCGTCAAGACTAGTCACGAGTTAGACTGACCAGCAATAAAATCCACCAAACCTATTTATACAATTTAGACAGAATCATGGTGAAGTAAACTGCTAGCATAAAATAAATTCTACTGCTAATATATAGATTATCCACCAAACAATAGATAAGCAAGGAGCTACTTCATGAAATCACATCTCAATATAGGCACAGAACTAATCCCAAACAACAAAGAAAAAAACTTCCAACTAGTAATAGCAATCAATATCAACTTTAGAGCACAAAGATCAGGTATTCCTTGGAAATAAGAAAACACCTGAAATATGGAGCTTGACATCTCAGAAAAGAAAGAAATAGTGGCAGAATGGAAGAACTCTCATGCGAGCAGCGACAAGGGATCCTAAGGTGCTGCAGGTCAACTCCACAAAACCCTCATTTCCAAAACTTGAAACCCTTACTGAGAGAACAGCAGCTCTAGAGAAAGAAACAGCAGAAAAAAATAGCCCCTTCAATGCCTCTCGAGTTCACATTGAGAAGCTTCATGCCTCAAAAAGTCAAACCTCTGAAACCTCATGTCTCTTTTCCAAAAATTCCCTATGCATAACTACTAATACAAATATGACCAAGAGACGAAATGACCCAAAATCTGCCCCAACCTGATCAGAAGTGGAATACCAAGTCAATGTCCAAACAATTTCTGCCCTGCGGAACTGAATGATAGGTAGTTTTCTTTCTTCAAAAAGTGAGTCGGCTCAACCTGACTGAAATAACAACACGAGATCCTAATCTTCTTACCGACCACAATTCTCTCAATAGTGAAAGTATATTTTCGAGTGGAACGTGGCCATCTCCATGTGCGAGTGTTTTAGAACAGTTGAAGCTTCAGAAGCAGAATGAAAGCTCATGGAAGCAAAGCAATTAATCTCACAGAGAAATATAGAGAATCAAATTGGGAACAAAAATACCCCCAGACCAGACAGACCATTATGACACCCTCAAAACTCTATTTGACTCCAACAGTAGTATTAGCAACTACTTATGTATTTGCGATCACTATTTTGCTTCATAGATCAAACAAATCCTAGATTTGGCTTTATAGTACGTTATTTTAAAAGTTGATTGAAAGTTTTATGAGCAATATTTTGTTTTCTAAATCCAGATTAGTAATGTCCATTACTTGTGACAATTAAGGTTCAACAATGATTAGATATGACCAAAGACCATTAGAAGATAGAGAAAGGACAAAGTGCTGGATTGCAAATATTTATTGTACATGGAGAAACTTTCCGTTAATCTTCTATTGGAGACAATAAAATTATGCATCTTCTATATAACATTGCTGTCCATGGCTGAGTCATGGCCATATTGAAACGACTAAAATAATAGGAGATGGAAAATTTCTTGACAACTTGCCCACACAACTTAACCTTTCAAAACTTCCACATCATTTTCATGAAAATATCCTTCATCAAAGTTTAAAATCTAGCAGTTCATGTGAAGCTCAAAACCTTTTTCCTTTTACTTTGTTGAGTTTAACTTGTTCATAGATGCATCTAACCATTCATAAGGATTGTAATTTATATTGAAGCCTTCATATCAGTCGCAACCAAGTTCACCAACCCACTATCGGAGGTTGGACCAGCCGGCAACGGTTCAGTATAGTATGAGATGAGTCCGCACCATACCATGCTAGGCATACCGAAACAAGGAGAGGGAGGAAGAGAGAAGCAGATCAAGAGAGAAACACGGAGGAAGAGAGAGAGAGGAGAGGAGAGAGAGAGAGGAGAAAGGTGAAGGGCTTACCTAGGCACCCTTGAAATTCCTCACCTCTAAGGTGTTTCATCGAACATGCTCCGAGCGGGCATCAAGGAGGCCGAGGGGCTGTAGAAGTGGAGAGGTGGCGACATGGGAGTAGGGTTAGAGGCTGTTGGAGGGTGATCACATGGAGGGAGGGTTAGCATGGACATTGTGGAGCGGAGAAGGGGAAGGAGAAACAATCCGAATAAAGGCCAATGAGCATGTAGAGAAGAGCAACGACGGCGGCAGCAATGGTGACGTAGGTGGAGACAAAGGGGTCGTGGAGGAAGCTGATGCGACTGCTCAAGCAGGATTGCAAGAGAGAGAGAGATGAGAGAAAAACGGCCAGAGAGGACCTCAGAGAGCATGGCGGATGGGTGGTAGGGGAGCAAGGGAGAGAGGGAGAAGACTTAGAGGCATCAGGGGGTGGGGGGTGGGCTTTGGAGCTCTAAAGGGTGAACAAACCGGACCACCTAAAACATTCCAATTGACTATTTCAGTTTGATACAACCCGAACCACCCCGTTCGGTCAGTTGGCCTCCTTGGAACAACTTTATTTCATATCTTCCTATAAATGAATGCCATGCTCAATAAGCACATTCAACTAAGCAAAAAAATCCATTCATCTCTTGAGCTTGAACCCTTCTAAGAGAAGTCCACCAAAAAGCATTACATGCATCTTTTAACTATCGTACGGTTATTTTCAGAAATAAGGGGAAGTGATGAACAAATCTCAATTAATCAATGTTCTTTAAAAATGTAGCACCCAGGAAACGGAAAAATCCTACTTCACAGTATTGGTAGAATGCTTTAGTCATTCATCTCTCTCATGACAATCTCATTTATGAAACAGCTCCGTATCAATTTTTATTTTTTATTGATGGGAGTACGGAGAGTGTCCCAAAAGGCCTCTTTAAGCTCTTAACCTCCAAACAACACATAGCTTCACTATAGACTTACTCCCAATTGGTGCAATTCTGATTTTATTCAATAAATCCTACATATAGTTGGACATAATTGTAGAAATAGAAAATACAAAAAACTATCATGCAGGATAAACACCAAGTTTTTGCCTCCAAATGAGAAGCTTGTGATCGAATCTAAGCAGGACAATAATAGTAACAACAATAGATTTTAGAGTTCTCTCGAATCTGAGTGGTCACAGTTGCATCATTATAAGAGTTGGACCTACAATCTGCCTCTTAATTTAGTGGTATGTTGCAAAAAATTCTGCCCACCATTTCATGACCAGCTTCTCTTGATTATTTAAAATAGCATTTCCAAATAGCTTTTATGTTCCAAAGACAATTAGACTGCAGATATGTTCAAGAAGCAAAGAAAAAAAGATGACCTGAAGATGTCGCTAGCAAACTAATACCCCTTGCTCGACCTAGTCTCATTTACATCCCTAAGGATGCAGATTGTCACTTTTCTTCTTTTACCTTTATTTGTGCTCTATTGTTTTCATCATAATTCTGGAATAAGCACCAATGCTCCCATGGATACCAACTTTGATATTAGTTAAATCTGTATAAAACTACATTTCAAAACTAATAACACACAAACAGTCAAGAGTTCCTGCTTTTGTTCAATTAAATTAGGTCCAGATTTATGTTATTTTTAATTAATCAAAGCATAAAATATAATTACAACATACTCCTGTCACTAATATCATTCACAAAACAAACACTGCAAGTAGAGACAACATAACATTTATCAAAATCTGGTCCAAATACACATCCTCCTTCATGTACAATTATTACTTTATAGAAAAATATATAATAGAGAACAACGTCCCTCTCAAACATAAGATCACAGACTTATGCAAAAAAGATTAATAGCATGCAAGCAAAGCTAATTTAAGAGCTATACATACCACAATATACTCATTGCTGAAACCCTTTGATCTCTGGCTGGCGTTTTTCCCTCTAAATGTTTACATGACAAGTGTCTCTTCATCAAATTTACCCTCCCTCAATTGAAAGTTATTGAAACGTTCTCCCCATCTTCTATAGTCCGTTTTACATCCACCTTCAAAATTCCAATCAGATAGTCATATTCAGGCTATCGCAATGCTTTAAGCAGCAACATCGGAAAAAAGTTTCACAATAAAACCATCATTGCCAGGATGAATTGTTCAAGAAATTTGCATCATTGAAGAAAAGAATGATCCTGATGCTTAACAACAGTTAAACAGTGCAGTTAAGAATATCTTTACTTTATTTCTGCATGAAAAAAAACAGCAGATAATCAAAACCAAATGCTTACCCAGAGGTGACTCTTTATTCGTAAGGCACAATGAAAAACTTTACAACTTACAATGAATATCATTTTCTGAGTCATAGAAATTACAATTGGAAGTTTCAATGCCTTAAATTAATATGGAGCATTATAGGAAATTAATTCTTACCTTGTATTCGTATTCTAAATCCAGCATCTATTCACTACATGAGATTCAAATTGCCAAACTCCAATATAGGAAAAAAAAATGCATTCACACTCTTAATCTTGCATGTGCAAATTAACAAATATGCATGTGCATCAAACAAGCATATGCACATCAATAGAGATGGCATGTACGCAAAAATCTGGCAGCATTATAACTAATTAATAGATAAGTGTTGAAACTAAAAGATAACAAATGAACTAGGTAGAAAAAAATATCGCTAAACTATAAAATTAAGGTTATGTACAAATCAAAAAGTAATATTGACATTAGATGGTCTTAACATCAATTTGATGGTTTCATATGCATTCTCATGATGTCATTAAAACAAATGACGTGATTTGTGAGATTCATAGTTTATGATTTTAAAATAATTGAAATTAAAAGTCAAAGTATTTCAATTCATCACGAAGTAGCTTCTAATATCATGTAAATCAAGGGCAAATTTTACCAGAAATTTTCAATCATCTTTAGATATGGTCAGTGAGTATATACAGTGTTAGTTCCTACAATAGTAATCAATAGGTACATTAGTAGTACGTAGACCAAGTACGCCGTATCGCCTGAACCGGCCATACGGAGCATACAGTACCATATCGATTCGTACTGGCACCTAGTATGGTGACGTACCAACACTCGTACACCCAAAAAAATTTGTACGATATCGACATTGTACTAGTGTGGCACCGGTACGGGGTCCGGTACCGAGATGGCGAACCTTGATGTAGACATCTAAATTCATACTAATGTTAATAGATCAACGCCCAAAGACTAATAGCAATATGCAATAACGGGGATAAAATTCTAGAAATGATTCAAGAAGATAAAACCATTGCTTACAATGAGTAGGCAGAAATACAACAATCTGGATGTCGAAGCAAAGCTAATGTTGTCTCTGAAAAAGATAAGAAAGTGTTAGGCAATGTAAAGCCCATTAATAGAATAAATACTATCTCAATTGAAAGCAAAAATTGTAATTAGTAAACAAATTTCAAACAAGGTCTAAGAACTGGATTCCAATTTTGTTAGGTCCATGGAATTTTTTTGCAGTTATAAAAGATTTTAGAGAATTTTGTATATAAGTTCTTTGTCTATGTACTTTCGACCAGTTTAGTTGAAGATAACATTGGACGTAAGTAAAACTCACTAAATATTGGTAATATACTTATTAAACATCAATTGTTTAAAATTCATAATATTTATCAATTTGAAGCTTTTTTAATGCCTATATGCACATCTTTCTTTCATTTCTGAATAGAACTCACTGATATATTAGATTTACATTTCTTTCTCAAATTTAAAGGTCAAGTGGCTACTATTAAACTTTATTTTGCAAAGTATTGTCATTCATGTTAAAGTTCTTGTACTTGGTGTTCACATTAGTCCTTATAGATTGCGGAAGAAGCATCTTTTTGAAGCCTTGACCCGTCAAGAGATATGTTTATCGTCTATTCCCTCTTTAACTTAAGGAAAAGAAAGAAAAACTATTGAAATGATACCGTACATTATAGCCTATGTACGTAAACAGAAAAATCCAAAATGAAAATAAACAGCAAAATGGAACTTGAAAAGCATCTACCACTAATTTTGGCCACTTGCAACTGAAACTAGCTGAAACTATTCAAGCTGGACCAAGATTGCTGAACCTAACTACCCAAAAGAGGACCTCAATTTCATTTCAGTCTCAACCAAAAGAAGTTGATTTCAGACAAAACTTCAAACCTTGATTTCAAACAATTGCATCATGTAAAATGCTAAAACTTCTGTGGAAGGACTTTGAAAAAAAATCACAAAAAAGTCATCTAAATTGCTATTGACAGATCAAGGATCCCAGGCAACGAAATTGCATAATATAGTAAATAGTTTACTCAGTGTTACAAAGAATAGAAAATAACCAGCCTCAAAAATATGGATGCAAAAGGAGAAAAAAAGGCAATATCATGTTAAGAGCTGCATGTTGGCAGGTTAAACCATGCAAGCAGCCAAAAACATTACCTAAGCTATCAGTCTTTGTGCTGCCCATGTTAGGTGGCCATAATTGAAGGTATTATGCATTTCTACATCTTGTACTTATGAGGAAAAAGACACAGAAGAGTGGGGCAAAGCAAGTAATTTGTAGGCCTTGATTGGAAAGTAAAAACGTATCTGGAGATCACCAAATTTCATTCTAACTCGGATATTAAATCCCAATTTAGTTGAGAATCATATTGTTATTTTGATGTTTACAAAACCATGAAGGCCATATGGAAGTACCAATGCAATTAACAAAGTTAATCAAGTAAATAAGCACTCAAGGAAGAGAGAAGTGATACACTCTCGATACATCCTACAATCTTGATACATTCATGATACACTCATCTACAATTTTAATATGACCTACAAGAACTCATCCAAAGATAATTCTACTAGAAGAACTTGAGAGAAAATCTAATTTTCAGTTTGATCAAACTAAGAGCGAAGTTTTCTTGATAAGGGGTATTCCGTATTTTTGTTAATCGAAAAATGGAACTTGAATGTGCCATACTTCATCAATTTAGTTGAAATATCTTTTATTACTTCAATGTGTTAAACTAACCTTCAAATGCAGAAAAACAGAGTTAAGTCGACCCCGAGTAGTTTGGAGTCGACCCTGATACATTTGACACGACTTGGTACGATGTGGTACACCCTTGTAACACTTCGCACAGAGTTGAAGTCGACCCCAGAAGTAATGGAGTCGACCCTGGCACGATTTGGTACATTCTGGCACAAAATGGCACAAATGGCATAGAACTTGGGTCGACCCCAAGAAACCATGAGTCAACCCCAGGTTGAGTCGACCCCAAGAGAGGATGAGGCGACCCCAGCCAAAAAAGCCTGAAAAACAACTCACTAAAATTCTTGAGAGAGCCGACCCAGATAACCTTGAGTCGACCCCACTGTAGCTTGGGTCGACCCCAGTTTGAAGAGTCAGAAAATCAAGTCTCTGAAATCCTGAGAGGGTCGACCCCAGAAAAGCTCGAGTCGACCCCACTGTAGCTCGAGTCGACCCCAAAGAGAAGTGAGTCGGCCCGCCCAGAATGACAGAAAGACAAGTCTCTGGAAACCCTGAGAGGGCCAACCCCAGCCAAGCTTGAGTCGACCCCACTGTAGCTGGAGCCGATCCCAGTCTGTGGAACAATAACTTGGGTCAACCCCAGATTTGCTTGGGTCAACCCCAGCACGACTGACAGCATAACGACTAGTTCTGCAGAAGTACAATTTAAGTCTCCAACAGCTAGAAATGGCTAGTTTCTCTATTCCAACAGTTAGGGAGTGACTATTAGAAGTTGGGAAAGTATTTAAGAGGAACCATTCATCAGGAAAAAAGTATCTTTTGCAAAAATCAAGAGTGCATTCAAGAGAAAAGAAAGTCCAAGTGTCTTCATTAATTGTGCTTCATTCAAATTCTAAAAGAAGGTGGTTGAGCAGTCTTTAAGTGTATTCAAGAGCTCTACCAACCCCTTGAGAGTGAAGCAACATTGGCAAAGAAGAGAAGAGCAATCTACAAAGCGATAAATACTTTCTTAACTCTTCTTTAAGTGCATTATTGTATTACTTGCTCATTTAGGAGCTTTAAACCATTTCTCTTTCATTCCTTGTAAGGTTTGTTGGTGAGCCCGCAAAACCAACGGTGTAGGTTGTTGTGAGCCGTAAAACCAACGGTTAGGTTATGGTGATCCCGTAAAACGAATTGAAGGATTTTTGGATTATGAGCCCGGTAAAACAATCCAACTGTAATCCGCGGGATTATAGTGAATTCCCAAGAAGACGCTTGAGGAGTGGACGTAGGTGCTTAGGAGAGCACCAAACCACTATACTTGTATGTTTGCATTGTGTTCCTTTGATTCCACTGCACCTATATAATAGCATAAGCTAAATTACTCATACATCTATCGTCTTAAGTAAGGTCCTAAAAATTTAGAAAACTCAATTCACCCCCTTATTGGGTTGTTATCTTGGGCAACAAGTGGTATCAGAGCAGGTGCTCTTGTATTAATTGTTAATCTAACAATCAAGAGCTAAAGATCATGACAACTCATATAGGTAGCTCTCTATCCGAGGGACAATCAACAAATAGACCACCCCTATTTAATGGCACTAATTACATGTATTGGAAGGCACGAATGAGAATATTTATACAAATACTAGACTATGATATATGGGAATCATAGTTGAAGGACCACACACACCCACTATAAGCTTAGATGGCACGGTCATCCCTAAGCCACAAAAGGAATGGGATGATAATGATAAGAGGATGGCTCAACTTAATGCTAAAGCCATGAATGTCCTCTATTGCTCACTAGATGCTAATGAGTTTAATAGAATATCAACATGTAATTCAGCTAAGAAAATTTGGGATAGATTAGAGGTTACACATGAAGAGACAAACCAAATTAAGGAATCTAAGATAGATATGCTAGTACACAAATACGAATTGTTTAAAATGAAATCCTCTGAAAGTATAACTGAAATGTTTACAAATTCACCGATATAATCAATGGTCTCAAAAGCTTAGGCAAATCTTATTCTAACTCTGAATTGTACGCAAATTCTCAGATCTCTATCGCGTATGTGGGAGGCCAAGGTGACTGCAATTCAAGAGGCCAAGGACCTCAATACTTTTCAGCTAGAAGAGCTTCTAAGGTCCCTTATGACCCATGAGCTAACAATGAAGCAAAAGTCGGAAGAAGTCAAGAAAAAGAAGACAATCGCCTTGAAGTCCACAATCCCTAAAGAGGACAGCGAGTCGATGAGTCCAATGATGAAGAGGGTACGATGAGGAAGAAGTAGCTATGCTTGCCAAGAAGTTCAGAAAATTCATAAGAAATAAGAAAGGACTTCACAAAAGAAAGCCATTCTCCAAAGGCAGCACAAGCAAAGAAAAGAGTAAGGACAAAGAAAAGGAAAGTAAAGTGCCAATCTGTTATGAATGCAATAAGCCCAGCACTTCAAAATAGATTGTCCACAATTAAATGGATGGCAAGGAAACTCAAAAAGAAAGCTCTCATGGATGAATGGAGTGAGAGTGACGAATCAAGCTCAGAAGAGGAAGATCAGCAACATACAGCTCAAATGTGATTCATGGCAAACGACAATTAGGTAGATGCTGAACTTGATTGTGATTTTACTGTAGATGAATTGCATGATGCTTTTCTAGATCTTATGAAAGAACATAAGAAGCTTATTCATAAAAATAAAACTTTAAAGAATAAAAATCAGACACTTATGCAAGACAAGTTAAAACTATCTAATGATTATGAAACATTACGAAAGAAGTTTACTAATGAAACTAAAAATCTAATTAATGAAAACATTAAACTAAATGGAGAAGTAGAAAAATATAAATCCCTAATAGATAAATTTACACTCAGCTTAAGTAAATTAAATATAATTCTTGATAGTCAAAGAGCTGTTTATGATAAAGCAGGATTAGAATATAGAACAAACAAAAAGCAAAATATTTGAGAAATGTATTTGTAAAATCCAAAAATGAAAACACTACATGTTATTGCTGTAACAAAATAGGACATAAAGCATATGAATGTGATTTGAGAAAATCTAACAATAACCAAAAATTAAATGAAAAAGGCAAACCAAGATTTAAAAAAATTTGTATTCCAAAAGGAACCATAACTACTAACCCTAAAGAACCCAACATATTTGGGTACCTAAAATGGATCCTTGATTTTACTTGCAGGTATGTCTTACAATCAATGAGAAGAATGACTATGGTATCTAGATAGTGGTTGTTCAAGACATTGACAGTGATAAGGATCAATTCATTACCGTGGAATCTAAAGATGTGGAGTGATAACCTTCGTGACAATGCCAAAGGTCACATTATTGAAAGGATAAAATTCATATCACTTCATCTACATTCATAGATAATGTTTTGTTAGTGATGGTCTAAACATAACTTGCTAAGTATAAGTCAATTTGTGATAAAGATAATAGTATTGTACTCATAAACATAGCATGGAAATATTTATATAATAAACCTTGATGTTCTAGCCAAGAAAAATGGATTATGCCTAATTGCCAATGAGAATAAGATAAATGAAACTAGTTGGCTATGGCACCGAGACTTGGTCATGCTAGTATGGAATTAATTTCAAAGTTAATTAAAAAGAGTTAGTGAAATGTTTACCAAAATTAACTTATGAAAAAGGATAAAATTATGGTGCATGTCAATTGGGTAAACAAACAAGGTCATCTTTCAAATCTAAGAATATAGTCTCAACTACTAAGCCATTACAGCTTATCCATACGGATTTATTTGGACCAACTAGAACTGCAAGTCAGGAGGCAAAAAATATGGACTAGTAATTATAGATGATTTTCAAGATATACATGGGTGTCATTTCTTGCACATAAAAATGAAGCATTTTAGCCTTTTTGAAATACTACAAAAATGTTATAACTGAAAAGAACACCACTCTAATCTCAATTGTAGTGATCATAGAACCGAATTTGAAAATCAATACTTTGAAGAATTTTGTAATGAAAATGAAATATCTCATCAATTATCAGCATCTAGAACGCCCTCAACAAAATGGAATTGTTGGAAAGGAAAAATAGGACCTTAGTAGAAATGGCTCGCACTATCTATGTGAGTCAAATCTTCCAAAAGTACTTTTGGGTTGAAGCTATAAACACCTCCTGCTATATTTTAAACCATGTTTTAATTCGTTCCAATAACAAAGAAAAACTCCTTATGAACTTTGGAAGAATAAAAAACCAATTGTCAAATATTTTCGAGTTTTTGGTTGTCGATGTTATATTTTTAAAATAATGACAAGGAGAATTTAAATAAATTTGATGCCAAGTCAGATAAGGGGTATCTTCTTAGGATACTCTACATTCTAGCAGGGCATACAGAGTCTTCAACAAGAGCACCATGGTTGTTGAAGAATCAATAAATGTAATATTTGATGAAACTAACGGTGGTCCTCTAGGAAGGAAAATATTTTTGATGATGATACAGGAACGTTCAAGCTTGAGAAGCTAAGTATTCATGATACACCGAATCGATGAGCAAGAGGATACATCAAAGCAAGGGTGAGGAAGAAAGAAAGATTGATCATTAGTTTACCACAACATCAGGATCTACCTAAAGAATGGAGGTATGCACGATGGTCACCCCAAAGAGCTTAATAATAGGTGATCCATCACAAGGGATAAGAACTCGATCCTATCTAAGAAATGTTAATAACTATCTTGCCTTTGTATCTCAAATAGAGCCTAAAGGCCCTAAAACTTATGAAGAAGCCGAACATGATGTAAATTGGATCAATGCCATGCAAGAAGAATTGAATCAATTTAAAAGAAATAATGTATGGACATTAATTGAAAGACCTAAAAACAAAACTATTATTGGGAACCAAATGGGTATTTAGAAACAAACTTGATAAAAATGGCATAGTAACTAGGAAACAAGGCTAGGCTAGTAGTGAAGGGTTTTAATCAGGAAGAAGGGATTGACTTTGAGGGAAACCTTTGCCCCAGTTGCTAGATTAAAAGCTATTAGATTACTACTTGCATTTGCTTGCTATATAGATTTTAAATTATATCAAATGGATGTAAAGAGTGCTTTTCTAAATGGTTACATAACAGAGGAAGTATATGTTAGAACAACCTCCTGATTTTGAAGATCATGAATTTTCCGAACATGTTATTTAAATTGCATAAGGCACTATATAGTTTGAAACAAGCTCCTAGAGCCTTGTTATGATAGGACTAAGCAAATTCTTGCTAGATAATAAGTTCAATAGAGAAAATGTAAATGTAGATAAAACACTATTCATTAAAAGAAAAGATCAAAATCTTCTTGTAGTGCAATATATGTAGATGATTATAATATTTGGTGCTACTGCTAATTCCTTATGCAAAGAGTTTGCTGAGTTAATGCAGGGTGAGTTCGAGATGACATGATGGGAGAACTCAATTTCTTCCTCGGACTTCAGATCAAGCAAACTAAGGAATCGTTCATTCACCAAACCAAATATACAAGGGAAAATCCTCAAGAAGTTTGGGAAAGAAGATTACAAGAAAATGGGAACTCCGATGAATTCTTCTAGTAAGTTGGATAAAGATGAAAAAAGTAAGAGCATTGACACTAAACTCTATAGAGGTATGATTGGATCCTTACTTTACCTTACTGCTAGTAGGCCTGATACTATGTTTAGTGTTGGAATGTGTTGCTAGATATCAGTCTAATCCTAAAGAATCACATTTATCTGCTATTAAAAAATTCTTAGGTATCTAAGAAATACATCTAGCATAGGATTATGGTACTCTAGAGATTCATGTTTTGAATTAATTGATACTCAGATGCTTGATTTTGCTGGATGCAAACTAGATAGAAAGAGCACTAGTGGGATATGTCAATTCTTAGGTGCAAATCTAGTATTATGGTTTAGCAAAAAAGCAAAATTCAGTTGCACTATCAACGGCTGAGGCCGAATACATTGCAGCTGGAAGTTGCTGTGCTCAAGTATTATGGCTTAAGCAACAATTAGAGGATTATGGAATTAAGCTTGATAACATTTCCATAAAATGTGATAACACAAGGCAATCAATTTAACCAAAATCCTGTACAACACTATAAAGCAAAACATATTGAAAATAAGGTATCACTTCATAAGAGATCATGTGCAAAATGGAAATATAAATATTGAACATGTGTGCACGGAAAATCAATTGGCTGATATATTTACAAAGCCTCTTAGTGAAGATAGATTTTGTATGCTTAGAAGAGAATTAGGAGTATGTGACCCCTTTGCTTAGAAAAGAAAAAATGTTTTCATGATACGCTCCTCTCATTTCCTAAATCCTATGAAACATTGATCAAATCATTGATTTAGAGCTTCCTCTCATGTATATCAGTGACCCATAGAAATTTGGTAAGGATCAGAAAACTGAAACATCAAAAAAAAAAATTGTTTGGGGATTCGAACTCGGGTCGACCCGAGATCCAAGCAGGGTCGATCCCCTGCAAGCCAACCTAAGCAAAAGCTGGGGTCGACTCGACGGCGGGACCCTTACTTTTTAGGGCCGGCCGAGAGCATTTTTAGGGCATTCCATTGTTGCTAAATTCCTAGAAACACTATTTCCTCTCCTTCATCCACCTCCAATCGCCGGTAAACTCTAGTTTCACCCTCTCCCAAGCCGGTAGATCGAATCAAAAGGAAGATTAGGTCAAAATGAGACCCCAAACAAGCCGTGGCCAAGCGATCTAGCAGAGTGACATGTCAATCTACAGTAGAAGAGCAAACTAGTGGGCCATCTACAGTTCCTCCACGAGCTGAACCACGAGTAGAGCCTCCCCAACCGCCTTCTCCTTCAGTTTTGCTTGCTAGATACGCGGGAAGACCGGTTACGACAGGTAGACACATAAACTTCGAAGTTTTGGATCAAGAAGGGTTTAGACTAAGTGGTTGGATCAAGCATCAAGGATAGGAGTACCTCTGCTCCCTAGATCTACAGACCTACCCGGGTTTAGTCCGTGAGTTTTATGCAACCCTACGGATCGGTGCGGGCGGGCTCGTGTCAGAGGTCCGAGGAGTTGAGATTCATGTCACTGAGGACAGTCTAGGACATTTGCTCCATCTTCGTTGTGAGGATGCCATACCAGATAGGCTAGAGGATAGGATCAAAGCTCTACAATTGATCATGGAGAGAGATGAGATCGACTACTCTGATGATCTGGTAGCCAGTGCCTTCTCTGCTGAGATGAGATTGCTTCATAACTTCATAGGGAGGATATTGTTTCCGAAGAGTGGGAGATTCGACCATGTATCCGAGAGAGATTTGGCTATTATGGAGCATGTTATTCAGGGCATTCTCCTGAATCTCCCAGCTATGATGATCAGACAGATGCGTGAGACCGTGACTAGGGTGAGGGTCTTTCTACCCTATGGTATGGTACTCACACTGATCTTTAGACAGTATGAGATATGTTTAGTTGGTGAGATCTCCAAAGACTTACTGCATACCGACATCTATACTGCACGGTCACCTATTCGCATGGGCTACGACAAGCTGAATGGCCACTGGATGCGCGTAGGTGCAGGGCCACAGGCACTAGAACCTGATGTACCAGAGCCCAAAGACTCTATTCCTGAGCCCGAGATGCCTGCTGATCATCCTTCATCACATACAGAGGCAGGACCGTCATCCTCTACACCTACTGGATACACGGAGGAGTACTGGAGTAGGATGACTGAGGTTGCAGTAGCTCAGGTGATGGGTCTCTCTGATAGGATGATGAGTCGGTTGGATAGCCTTAAAGCTGAGGTTAGGGGAGTATCTGCCCAGGTGACGAGTCTCATGGACCGGATGACCACCTTAGAGAGAGAGTATCATGGTCATCCTGCAGCTCGAGCAGCTGAGTCAGAGGTCTCGGCACAGAGCCAGCCAGTTCATAGGGCTCACAGACCATCCCAGTCAGATCAGACCAGACCTCCTCTCGCCACCTACATAGGAGATCTAGAGCTAGATCACAGCCATTAGATGCTTCTAGGCCTACTAATAGCACTACTGGAGCTCATTTAGATTAGTGCCTAGAGTCACTCTAGTTCTCTATGTATTTTGCCTTTTGTTGATTGTAAACGTTGTTATCATTTATGGCATTTTGGATTACTAGAACATTGTAATTTTGGCTTATATGAAATACAATATCTTATTTTGGCTTATGATCATTGTCTTTATCATGCTATTCACCTTTGAATTACATACTCATTTTGATAATGACAAAAAGGGGGAGAAAGAAATAAGAAGAAATAAGAAAAGGGAGAAAGAATTTAAGAAGAAAAATTAATATTTAAGGGGGAAAATATTGAAAACATGTAAATCTGAATTTTTATAGCTTGATACATAAACTTTTGGCACACAACTAAAGAAAGTTTCAATGCCTCGATACATAATATGAAACTCTTCATTTGGCACAAATCCTTGAAAATTTTGAATCAATGAAACATAAGAGAAAGGGGGAGTAAAGATAAAACAGATTTGGCATCAATTTGATTATGATAGGGGAGATCTTGGTTACTTGATACATACTTCAAAAATAACTATTTTGAAAATCTTGAACCAAAAACATCTTATGATGTTAAATTAAACTTTTTTATTAATGGCAAATCAACAATACGTAATATTTTGTAATCATCAAAATGGGGAAGATTGAGAATCATAATGTTATTTTGATGTTTACAAAACCATGAAGGCCATATGGAAGTACCAATGCAATTAACAAAGTTAATCAAGTAAATAGGCACTAAAGGAAGAGAGAAGTGATACACTCTCGATACATCCTACAATCTTGATACATTCATGATACACTCATCTACAATGTTTTAATACAACCTACAAGAACTCATCCAAGGATAATTCTACTAGAAGAACTTGAGAGAAAATCTAATTTTCAGTTTGATCAAACTACGAGTGAAGTTTTTCTTGATAAGGGATATTTCCATATTTTTGCTAATTGAAGAAATGAAACTTAAATGTGCCATACTTCATCAATTTAGTTAGAATATCTTTTTATTACTTCAATGTGCTAAACTAACCTTCAAGTGCAGAAAAACAGGGTTAGAGTCGACCCCAAATAGTTTGGAGTCGACCCTGATACATTTGGCATGACTTGGCACGATGTGGCACACCCTTGGAATACTTGGCACAGAGTTGGAATCGACCCCAAAAGTAATGAAGTCGACCCCGGCACGATTTGGTACATACTGGCACAAAATGGCACAAATGGCATAGAACTTGGGTCGATCCCAAGAAACCATGAGTCGACCCCAGGTTGAGTCGACCCCAAGAGAAGATGTGCCGACCCCAGCCAAAAGAGCCTAAAAAACAACTCTCTAGAATTCTTGAGAGGGCCGACCCCAGATAACCTTGAGTCGACCCCGCTGTAGCTTGGGTCGACCTCAGGAAAGCATTAGTCGACCCCAGCCTGAAGAGTCAGAAAATCAAGGCTCTAAAATTCCTGAGAGGGTCGACCCCAGAAAAGCCTGAGTCGACTCCACTGTAGCTCGCGTCGATCCCAAGAGAAGTTGAGCCGACCCCAGCCCAGAATGACAGAAAGACAAGTCTCTGAAAATTCTGAGAGGGCCGACCCCAGCCAAGCTTGAGTCGACCCCACTGTAGCTGGAGCCGACCCTAGAAAAACATGAGCCGACCCCAGTTTGTGGAACGGTAACTTAGGTCGACCCCAGATTTGCTTGGGTCGACCCCAGCACAATTGACAGCATAACGACTAGTTCTGCAGAAGTACAATTTGAGTCTCCAACGGCTAGAAACGACTAGTTTCTCCATTCCAACAGCTAGGGAGTGACTATTAGAGGTTGGAGAAGTATTTAAGAGGAACTATTCATCAGGGGAAAGTATCTTGTGCAAAAATCAAGAGTGCATTCAAGAGAAAAGAAAGTCCACGTGTCTTCATCAATTGTGCTTCATTCAAATTCTAAACGAAGGAGGTTGAGCAGTCTTTAAGTGGATTCAAGAGCTCTACTAACCCCTTGAGTGAAGCAACATTGGCAAAGAAGAGAAGAGCAATCTACAAAGCGATAAATACTTTCTTAACTCTTCTTTAAGTGCATTATTATATTACTTGCTCATTTAGGAGCTTTAAACCCTTTCTCTTTCATTTCTTGTAAGATTTGTTGGCGAGCCCGCAAAACCAATGGTGTATGTTGTTGTTGAGCCCATAAACCAACGGTTAGGTTATTAGTGATCCCGTAAAACCAATTGTAGGATTTTTAGATTGTGAGCCCGGTAAAACAATTCAACTGTAATCCGCGGAATTATAGTGAATTTCTAAGGGGATGCTTGGGGAGTGGACGTAAAGGCTTAGGAGAGCACCGAACCACTATAGTTCTTGTGTGTTTGCATTGTGTTCCTTTTGATTCCACTGCACCTATATAATTAGCATAAGCTAAATTATTCATATATCTATCATCTTAAGTAAGGTCCTAAAAATTTAGAAAACCCAATTAACCCCCCCTCTTGGGTTGTTATCTTGGGCAACATTAGTGTTCATGATTGTCATAGAAAACAGGAAATCAAGCCAAAACTCTTCAATGCACTGATTTAAACAACAATTAACTGTAGGGAAGAATAACATAACAGGAGTTAGTTACACAATCGGTACTTCATAGTTACTGGTTTTCTAGTTACATATTTTTGTTACTATTGACAAGAAGCCTGCTAAAGAGCATCATTGATAGCAAACGTAGTAAAGGCATGGAAGCTTTAACAAGGGCATTCTATTACATGATTAGGATTAAAGTCATCAAGCAAGCGACAATATAGGTGTAATGGTTTATCATGGAAGACCGAACCATCCAATTTGGGGAGTACCAAACCATGTACCCCCAAACCAGGAAAATATAGCTGGTTGGCTCATTTCGCGACCTGAATTAGGGCCGAAACTGCTTTTAAACCTAAATTGAGCGGTTCAGGTCCGAACTGAGCTGAAAAGCCTAGTTAAACTTGATTCAAGACAGTTCACCCTTCTCTCCTCCTTAAATGATTGAGAGGGTGGTAGAGAAGACCTCCCGTGCCTTCTCTGTCTCACCTCTCCTATTTTTTTCAACTGATAAAAAAAATCCAGAAAGGGAGGACTTTCGTGCCCAAACACTCGCCTCATGGCAAACTGGAGGAAGCACCACCAGCAAAATAGGAGTGGGTTGTCTATGTTTGGGCAATAACGGCTACTGGAGGAAGCACCACCAGCAGAAGCAACTGCAAAGGTAGCACCACCCATGGCTACTGCAGGTGGCACCACTAGCATTGTCAATGGTAATGGCAGCTGCTATAGGCATCACTGCAGGCATCACAGACAACAACACCAGCTGCTGAAAGCAAAACTCTTGGTGGAGGTGACAACACAAGCGATAGTTGTTTGTACCCATGGCACCATCAATAGCTGTTTTTGGCAACAACTTAGAACCACCTCCACCATCTTGCTGCCCCAATCCAAAAAAGAAGAGAGATTAAAGAGAACAAGAATTATGAGAAAAAACATAGGTGGAATCAGCACCTTCAGCCATCATATGGCGTTCTGCATCCGCCACTCACTGACAACCCACACAGCCACACTCCACCTGGGTTTGGGTTGTGTGGCCACTTGGGGTTTAGAGATTAGATGGGAAAAGGTGGTGAATCAAGAAGCAAGGAAAGGTAAAGTGAAAAGGATAAAAGGTGTGGCTCAGATAGTTGGGTTAAAGGGGTTATCCAAACCCACCCACTCTCCAAGACAGTGCTTAAGCACCCATTTAGAGAGTGCTTTAGGTGAAGACTCATGCCCAAACACTCGCCTCATGGCAAACCACCTTGTGAGTTGCCTACGCCTAGGCAAGGTGCCTGAGGCCAACTTGCTCAAAGCGAGCACCTAAGCAACTGCCTGGCCCTTTTTTTTTTTTTTGAAATAGTGACCACCACCACTATTCCTAACAAGAGAAGAGTTTAAGGATATTTTGATGACTAGATAATGGTTATAAGTGTCTTCAACTGATTTCAAGCTACTTTAGCACTAGATGTTATGTGCCGTATTAGTGCTTGGTATGAATTGACACGAAGGGTGTGATGAGCTTTGCTCGAGCAAGCTGAGCCCATCTCAAGCTCAATTCAATGATCAACAAGCTCATGTTTAAGACAGGTAGAGATTAGACAATTCAATGACAAGTTAATGAAGATATAAGTCTCCCTAGTCCTTTATTTAAAAAATTTTACTGCAACAATATTATCGCTATGGTTTGTATCTTGATTGATTAATTTAGGAAGAATTTTTTTATTATCCAACTCCCAAAAAGCATGCCCAGTCCGACCTCTGCTAGGAAGAAATTCCAATAAAGAAATCTCCAAACAGGTAATCTATTTTAATTACTAGCCTTTTCTTACTATAACATTTATTCATATTTATCATGAAAAAGAATAATAATAAATATTTACATTAGTCCAGTTCTACTATCACGACATCATCACCTATGACCTTCGCAGACCTACTCCAAATACCGCCCACAAAAAAGACCCGTATAAGGTGATCTACTACCATGCCATTAGGTTACTTATTTTGTTCATTATTTTTTTTGTTACTTATATCATTTTATATGCACATATATTTTAGCTATTATTTGTACCAGGTCTTACCAATGGTGGTCACACTACAAATTGTTTAACTCATATTTTCTATGCAATAAACCCAAATAAAATGATATAAACTAAAAAAAATAGCTTCCATCAAATTTGTTTATTCTTTTTCCATCAATGCTAATAATCTTCATCAACATTTTCTTTCTTTTGTTACTTTGGGCAAGGATGAGATAGGAGAAGCAAAATAAAAGTGAAGATTCCACACTCTCCTCAACCAACATAAGAAAAAAAAAGGAAAATTATAGAGAAGAAAATTATAGAAGCACCCCTTCAACTTTGGTGAGAATCATAATGTTATTTTGATGTTTACAAAACCATGAAGGCCATATGGAAGTACCAATGCTATTAACAAACTTAATCAAGTAAATAGACACTCGAGGAAGAGAGAAGTAATACATTTTCGATACATCCTGCAATCTCGATACCTTCATGATACACTCATCTACCATGTTTAAAATGACCTTCAAGAATTCTTCCAAGGATAATTCTATTAAAAGAACTTGAGAGAAAATCTAATTTTCAGTTTGACCAAACTAAGAGTGAAGTTTTCTTGATAAGGGGTATTTCCGTATTTTTGTTAGTTAAAGAAATGAAACTTGAACGTGCCATTCATCCTAAATTAATTGGAATATCTTTTTATTACTTTAATATGATAAACTAACCTTCAAGTGCAGAAAAATAGGGTTAGAGTTGACCCCAAGTAGTTTGAAGTCGACCCTGATACATTTGGCACGACTTGGCACAATGTGGCACATCCTTGAAACACTTGGCATAGAGTTGGAGTCAACCCCAGAAGAAATGGAGTCGACCATGGCACAATTTGGCACATTCTGGCACAAATGGCACAGAGCTTGGGTCGACCCCAAGAAACCATGAGTCGATCCCAGGTTGAGTCGACCCCAGGAAAGCATGAGTCGATCCCAGCCTAAAGAAGTCAGAAAACAAGTCTCTGAAATTTCTGAGAGGTCCGACCCCAGATAACCTTGAGTCGACCCCAGGAAAACATGAGTCGACCCCAGCCTAAAGAGTCAGAAAAACAAGTCTCTAGAATCCCTGACAGGGCCGACCCCAAATAACTTTGAGTCGACCCCACTGTAGCTCGAGTCGACCCCAAGAAAAGTTGAGTCGACTCCAGACCAAAATGACAGAAAAACAAGCTTCTGAAATTTTTGAGAGGGCCGACCCCAGCCAAGCTTGAGTCGACCCCACTGTAGCTGAAGCTGACCCCAGGTAAACATGAGCCGACCCCAGTCTGTGGAACAGTAACTTGGGTCGACCCCAGATTTGCTCGGGCCGACCCCAGCACGACTGACAGCATAACGGCTAGTTCTGCAGAAATACAATGAGTCTCCAACGACTAGAAACGGCTAGTTTCTCCATTCCAACAGCTAAGGAGGGACCATTTGAGGTTGGAAAAGTATTTAAGAGGTAATATTCATCAGGGGAAAGGATCTTTTGCAAAAATCAAGAGTGCATTCAAGAAAAAAGAAAGTCTAAGTGTTCTTCATCAATTTGCTTCATTCAAATTCTAAAAAAAGGTGGTTGAGCATTCTTCAAGTGCATTCAAGAGCTCTACCAACCCCTTGAGGAGTGAAGCAACATTGGCAAAGAAGAGAAGAGCAATCTACAAAGCGATAAATATTTTCTTACCTCTTCTTTAAGTGCATTATTGTATTACTTGCTCACTTAGGAGCTTTAAACTTCTCTATTTATTTTTTGTAAGGTTTGTTGGTGAGCCCGTAAAACCAACGGTGTTAGTTGTTGGTGAGCCCGTAAAACCAACGGTTAGGTTATTGGTGATCCCGTAAAACCAATTGTAGGATTTTTGGATTGTGAGCCCGGTAAAATAATCCAACTGTATTCCGCGGGATTATAGTGAATTCCCAAGGGGACATTTGGGGGAGTGGACGTAGGTGCTTTGGAGAGCACCGAACCATTATACTTCTTGTGTGTTTGCATTGTGTTCTTTTTGATTCCACTGCACCTATATAAATAACACAAGCTAAACTACTCATACATCTATCATCTAAATTAAGGTCCTAAACATTTGGAAAACCCAATTCACCCCCCCTCTTGGGTTGTTATCTTAGGCAATAAGTGGTATCAGAGCAGGTGCTCTTGTATTAATTGTTGATCTAACAATAAAGAGCCAAAGATCATGACAACTCATACAGGTAGCTCTCTATCCGAGGGACAACCAACAAATAGACCACCCCTATTTAATGACACTAATTACACGTATTGGAAAGCACGAATGAGAATATTTATACAAGCACTAGACTATGACATATGGAGAATCATAGTCGAAGAACCACACACACCCACTATTAGCTTAGATGGCATGGTCATCCTTAAGCCACAAAAGGAATGGGATGATAATGATAAGAGGATGGCTCAACTTAATGCCAAAGCCATGAATGTCCTCTATTGCTCACTAGATGCAAATGAGTTTAACAAAATATCAACATATAACTCAGCTAAAGAAATTTGGGATAGATTAGAGGTTATACATAAAGGTACAAGCCAAGTTAAAGAATCCAAGATAAATATGCTAGTACACAAATACGAATTATTTAAAATGGAACCCTCTGAAAGTATAACTAAAATGTTTACCAGATTCACCGACATAATCAAGGGTCTCAAAAGCTTAGGCAAATCTTATTCTAACTCTGAATTGGTACGCAAAATTTTCAAGTCTCTACCGCGTATGTGGGAGGCCAAGGTGACTGCAATTCAAGAGGCCAAGGACCTCAATACATTTCAGCTAGAAGAGCTCCTAAGGTCCCTCATGACCCATGAGCTGACAATGAAGCAAAACTCGGAAGAAGTCAAGAAAAAGAAGACAATTGCCTTGAAGTTTACTATCCCTAAAGAGAACAGTGAGTCGGATGAGTCTGATGATGAAGAGGGGTACGATGAAGAGGAAGTAGCGATGCTTGCCAAGAAATTCAAAAAATTCATAAGAAATAAGAAAGAACTTCACAAGAGAAAGCCATTCTCCAAAAGCAGCACTAGCAAAGAAAAGAGTAAGGACAAAGAAAAAAAAAGTGCTAATCTGTTATGAATGCAATAAGCCCGGGCACTTCAAAATAGATTGTCCACAATTAAAATGGATGGCAAAGAAACTTAAGAAGAAAGCTCTCATGGCTGAATGGAGTGAGAGTGAGAAATCAAGCTCAGAAGAGAAAGATCAGCCACATACAGTTCAAATGTGCTTCATGGCAAACGACGATCAAGTAGATGCTGAACTTGATTGTGACTTTACTGTAGATGAATTGCATGATGCTTTTCTAGATCTTATGGAAGAACACAAGAAATTTATTCATAAAAATAAAACTTTAAAGAATAAAAATCAGACACTTATGCAAGATAAGCTAAAACTATCTAATGGTTATGAAACATTAAGAAGTTTACTAATGAAACTAAAAATCTAATTAATGAAAACATTAAACTAAAAGAAGATGTAGAAAAATATAAATCCCTAGTAGATAAATTTACACTCAGCTCAACTAAATTAAACATGATTCTTGATAGTCAACGAGTTGTTTATGATAAAGCAGGATTAGAGTATAGAACAAACAAAAAGCAAAAGTATTTGAAGAATATATTTGTAAAATCCAAAAATGAAAATACTACTTGTTATTGCTGTAACAAAGTAGGACTTAAAACATATGAATGTGATTTTAGAAAACTTAACTATAACAACAAATTAAATGAAAAAGGTAAACCAAGATTTAAGAAGATTTGGGTTCCAAAAGGAACCATAACTACTAACCCTAAAGGACCCAACATAGTTTGGGTACCTAAAATGGATCCTTGATTTTGCTTGCAGGTATGTCTTACAACCAATGAGAAGAATCGACTATGGTATCTAGATAGTGGTTGTTTTAAGACATATGACAGGTGATAAGGATCAATTTATCACCGTGGAATCTAAAGATGGTGGAGTGGTAACCTTTGGTGACAACGGCAAAGGTCACATTATTGGAAAGGGTAAAATCCATATCACTCCATCTACATTTATAGATAATGTTTTGTTGGTTGATGGTCTAAAACATAACTTGCTAAGCATAAGTCAATTTTGTGATAAAGATTTTGAAGTTTCTTTCAAATCTTCAGCATGTATAATCACTAGTCCCAAAGATAATAGTATTGTACTCATAGGACATAGGCATGGAAACATTTACATCGTTGACCTTGATGATCTAACCAAGAAGAATGGATTATGCCTAATTGCCAATGAGGATAGGATAAGTGAAACTAGTTGGCTATGGCACCGAAGACTAGGTTATGCTAGTATGAAATTAATTTCAAAATTAGTTAAAAAGGAGTTAGTAAAAGGTTTTCCAAAATTAACTTATGAAAAGAATAAAATTTGTGGTGCATGTCAATTGGGTAAACAAACAAAGTCATCTTTCAAATCTAAGAATATAGTCTCAACTACTAGGCCATTACAGCTCATCCATATGGATTTATTTGGACCAATTAGAACTGCAAGTCTAAGAGGCAAAAAGTATGGACTAGTAATTGTAGATGATTTTTCAAGATATACATGGGTGTCATTCCTTGCACATAAAAATGAAGCATTTTCAGCCTTTTTGAAATATTACAAAAATGTTATAACTGAAAAGAACATCACTTTAATCTCAATTCGTAGTGATCATGGAACCGAATTTGAAAATCAACACTTTGAAGAATTTTGTAATGAAAATAAAATTTCTCATCAATTTTCAGCTCCTAGAACGCCTCAACAAAATGGGGTTGTCGACCCCACTGTAGCTTGAGTCGACCCCAGAAAAGCATGAGCCGACCCCAGCCTAAAGAGTCAAAAAAGCAAGTCTCTGGAATCCCTGAGAGGGTCGACCCCAGATAAGCTTAAGTCGACCCCATTGTAGCTCGAGTCGATCCCAAGAAAAGTTGAGTCGACCCCAGCCCAAAATGACTAGAAAAACAAGCTTCTGAAATTTCCGAGAGGGCTGACCCCAACCAGGTTTGAGTCGACCCCACTGTAGCTGGAGCCGACCCTAGATAAACATGAGTCGACCCTAGTCTGTGGAACAGTAACTTGGGTCGACCCCAGATTTGCTCGGACCGACCCAAGCACGACTGACAGCATAACGGCTAGTTCTGCAGAAGTACAATTTGAGTCTCCAAAGGCTAGAAACGGTTAGTTTCTCCATTCCAACGGCTAGTTTCTCCATTTGAGGTTGGAGAAGTATTTAAGAGGTACTATTCATCAGAGGAAAGGATCTTTTGCAAAAATCAAGAGTGCATTCAAGAGAAAAGAAAGTCCAAGTGTTCTTCATCAATTTGCTTCATTCAAATTCTGAAAGGAGGTTAAGCAGTCTTCAAGTGCATTCAAGAACTCTACCAACCCCTTGAGGAGTGAAGCAACATTGGCAAATAAGAGGAGCAATCTACAAAGCAATATATATTTTCTTACCTCTTCTTTAAGTGCATTATTGTATTACTTGCTCACTTAGGAGCTTTAAACTTTTTCTCTACTTATTTCTTGTAAGGTTTGTTGGTGAGCCCGTAAAACCAACGGTGTAGGTTGTTGGTGAGCCCGTAAAATCAACGGTTAGATTATTGGTGATCCCGTAAAACCAATTGTAGGATTTTTGGATTGTGAGCCCGATAAAACAATCCAACTATAAATTTCTAAGGGGACGCTTGGGAAGTAGACGTAGGTGCTTTGGAGAGCACCGAACCACTACACTTCTTGTATGTTTGCATTGTGTTCTTTTTGATTCCACTGCAGCTATATAATTAACACAAGCTAAACTACTCATACATCTATCATCTAAATTAAGGTCCTAAAAATTTGGAAAAACCAATTCAACCCCCTTCTTGGGTTGTTATCTTGGGCAACATTTGGGCTAGAAACACTTAGACCCTAAATTTTTAAAAAGCTTCAATGAGCTACCAAAACTTAGTTTTTATTATGTGGCTCAACAATCTATCTAGGGCTAGATCATGGTTGTATCCTTCAAGGAAAGAAGGATTTACTTCATGAGAAACCACCATTGGATCACCTTCAATATAGATCTCAAAGCGCCCCATTATTGTTCCATGGGCATGGACCTCAAAGCAAGCTGGATAGAGGAAAAAGGTGAAGATTTCTCCACCCATGACCATCAGATCTCAAAGCCTTCTGAACATCATAGACATGGATGGCCCAATCAGAGATAAGAAGGACAGAGATGAGAAAGAGGACGAGGAGCTCCCACTTCTAGTGGCAGATGCCCAGAAGGCCTTCTGCCGGAGGGCAAAAATGAAGAGGATGTAAGCGAGAGTGGTGAGGATGAGAACAAGACTCGTCCACTTGAAGATGGTGCACTGCCGGAGCCGACCGCACTTAAAGTTCTCTTTACCAGGAGCATCCTTGCCAAAGGGGTCCTCATCATCGGCGACAACGGCCGGTCGAGAAGCCCCGACCAAAGATGCTCCAATGAATACAGAGACTGATGGCACATCTTGCCATCGTTCGCTAGTGGAGGAGGCATAGGGTCTAACGGCCACGATCAGGTTTTGCCCAAAGAAGGGTCGAGCTCCACCACCCGAAGGAGGCATTCAATGTACACTATAAGGCCTTCACTTTATTATCCCAACCATCGACATCAGAGGCGGAGGGGTAGAAAGGAAGCCTCTGCCCTGCCACCCATAACCACTTCCCCTTCTTCCTTGCACCCAAGCCCTCCTCCCCACCCCCACCTTCGATCCCCACCAAATCGCCGACCCGGGCCCACCAAATAGCCCACCTCCTCAAAGCGCTCCATCCTCCATGATTCATCCACTTGCACAGATCTCAAAGCAAACAATGGGTGGTCCAACCAGCTACATACTCAAAGCAATCAGTGGGTGATCTAACTTGCTTGCATAGATCTCAAAGTAACTAATAGGTGATCAATGGATTACCTTAATTTTTTTGTCTTTCTTCTATTTTTTTTAATAATCTTTCATGATCGATTGAAAGTGGGAAGGGCATTTATGAAATTATAGGCCGATTTTGTTATCACACGACAATTACGTGATAACAATTATGTGGTGGGCCCAATCAACCCATCCAGTAAAGCCAAGCTAATAGGGACATCTAGAGAAAGAAAACAATTCTTCAAATCAGCAAGGATGGGAGAGGGAACGATAGTTCCACTATAGAGAGTGGATGAGGAGTTTGTTTACTCTAATTTCGAGACTGATGAACTCTCAGATGATCGGTTGCCCAAATCATCTCACGATAACAGTGATAATGATAAGCAATTATACATCTGGTGGCCATGAAGGTGACAATGATATGGCACGAGTGCATATGACTGAGCCCCACGGTCATCGATTTACCGATGAGTCATAGTAGTTCATTCGTGCCATACAAGATGGAACCATAGTTTGCAACCTAGTAGAGCCCATGAAGATACGATTACATAGAAAAGATGAGTCTCTCAAGATGGTTTGAAATATGGTGTTGCTACCGTAGATGACCTTACAAGTGTGGTAAAGTTTCTGGACATATCTGGATCTGAGTTGTAAACCAAATTCTATTCCACACAGTTAGGCTATGACCTACATGGATATTCTTCATCTAAGACATTGTATTCGAGTGGCTACCATCCTCGGCATTCTCAGGCAACTTATAAGTCAGATTTCACTACATCAATCTTTTGATGGCCAGTCCAGCATCAGACAGAAGATCGGTATCAGGATGGCTATCCAGGAGGTGGAGATTATAGACCACAAGGATAGATGACAGATTATCTAGAAAGTTGGTGTAGTATCTCAGTCTAAGACTCTGACTAGGATTCGACATGTATGAGGGACACAGAAACTTTACAAAATTTTAAATGTTGGCACGTATTTTGTACTTCAAATCTATTTGATATATTATATGTATATTCAATTATATGTACTCATACATTCAATTATGTTGCAATTACATTAATTTATCGATTATAGTATGTTTGTCAAGACTCGAGACTAATCTAGCATCAAAGATATCAAAACAACATTGAAATCCTAAATTAAACAACCACAATCATTAAAATAATTAGTAAAAATAGTAAAATTGAAAAATAAAAAATTGAAAAAATAATATATATATATATATAGAGAGAGAGAGAGAGAAATGACAAATTAGTACAAAACCAATACACCATTGCGTATTGTGTCGGTATAGTACCGAACTGGTATTGTACCATACTGTTCACCGATAGATACAACACTGATACTAGTTCGGGGACATTGATCCTGATGTTACAATATGAGATCTTTTTCCTAGTTTCCATTATTTTCTCTTATTATTTTTTCTAGCATTTTCATAATATTTCCTAATTATGCTTAGCTAAAACTCCATAGCCAAAACAAAACCATCGAAACCATCCAAAATTCAACATTCTCAAAACTAAAACTCTATGGGCCCAATGAACTAAAAAGAAATCTAATTTTGATGATTGGTCTAGAGACTGCACAAGATAAACAATTGATTTGGTTCATACATGAATTGATCAGATAATAATGCCGCTTTCATCTCTTTTTGAGAAAAATCTAAACAACTCTAGATCTAAATGAGCAAACTCATATAAGAATATGCTATGTAAAAGAAGAGGAGAGGAAAGATGCTAGTATGCCATTAGCCTTGCATGATCTTTCACTTAAAATCTGCCTAGTACAAATAAATCACCACACAAAAATAGCCAGTTGCTACATATCTTTTGATAGACTTAATTGCATGCCTTTCCTGCTACAACTAGGATTCTTCAATTGGAAATCAAATAAGTCATGACAGTGGACAAAAACCTTCATTGATGTGTGTTACGGGGGAACTTAGCCACCATGCCCCACGTGACCGCCACGCGCGCCCAGGAAGACTACGGCTGCCCCTTGATCCAGCAATCCGACCTCAGGTCGGATATCTTCGGCTCCGCAGCCCGACCCCGAGTCGGCTGCCCCTTGATCCAGCAATCCGACCTCGGGTCGGATATCTTCGGCTCCGCAGCCCGACCCCGAGTCGGCTGCCCCTTGATCCAGCAATCCGACCCCGAATCGACAATCTCTCGACAGCAACAGACTGTTCCTCTGAGGCACGCCGCGGCCCCCCTGCTCCACTACTCCCTGCAACGGCCGTATCCGGCGCTGCCCCACGATCCCCTGTAACAGCCGTACAAAGCGGAGCTCCACTATGCCCTGCCATGGCTGTACCCAGCGCTGCCCCACGACGCCCTGTAACGGCCATGTCAGCGGCAGCCCCATCGTGCCACACGATGACGAATCCCCGGAAAAACCCTCCAGCCTGATATATATGAGGCTGGGGGGGAAGGGGGAGGGTAAGAGATATCTTCCAGAGTATCAACTCACCTGCTACCTTCTCCTTCTCCTTCTCCTTCGATCTCCTCTGACTTGATCGTCGGAGGGCCCCCACTACCCCGGTGGTGGTGCGAGGCTTGTTTGCAGGTTTCACGGCGGAAGGCGGAGCGCAACCAAAGCAACTCAAAGGGAACCCCATTCACACCGCTGTGCCAATCGTTCTCGGTTTGGACCACCAGCAACAGTTGGCGCTAAAGGAAGGGCCCGGATCACAGAGCGATCGTAATGGCACGGCGAGGTGGTCGTGGAGCTTCCAATGCTTCCGGTCGCGGGGCCTCTCGCGCCACTGGCCGGGAGGCCGCTGCATCCCCAACACGCTCTCAGCAACACTCCACCGCCCCACCACCCATTCAGATAGTCGAAGCCGCCCAGTTCGACCAGCTAACCCAGCAGGTTCGCACCCTCGCGGAGGCGGTGCAGAATCTGCAGGATGCGATGTCCCGGGCGCCGCAGCAGGCTCAGGAGCCGCCGCTGCCTGAGCGTTCGCCTGTCCTCCTCAACCCGCGTTCCTTCCTCTCCCATGGGGAGGAGCGCCGGCGCGAGGAGGATTCTCGAGCACGCTCCATTCTGCCGGGACCTTCCCACCGGAGCTGCGCGGGGTACGAGAGGCGGGCCCGGGCGCGTTCCCAGACCCCCCAGTCCTCAAGGAACCCGCGCTCCAGTCGGTCCCCCTCTCGCCGCTCCTTGTCTCCCACCCGCCGGTCGCGTTCCCTGGACCGGCGGGTGGACGATCTCCACCGACAACTCCAGGTCCTGAAGGGCCATTCCAAAGATCCCTTCGCCGACTTAGAGATCTCCTCCCAGCCGGCGCTCGCCTCGAGGATCCTGCGGACCCCGAATCCGCCGGGGTTCAAAATGCCGGCGATCGAGCCCTATGACGGGGCGGCGGACCCGCGGGATCACGTCGAGAGTTTCAGGACCCTTATGCTCCTCCACGGAGCATCAGATCCCCTTCTCTGCAAGGCTTTCCCGGCAACCCTCCGTGGCCCGGCGAGGGCATGGTTCGCCGGGCTGGAGGCTGACTCAATCCGGTCCTTCGACCAGTTCACTCGCCTCTTCATCACTCATTTCGCCGTCAGTAGCCGGCGGCGACTGGTCTCCGACTCCCTCTTTGATGTCCGACAAAACGAGGGAGAAAGCCTGCGGGATTATCTTACCCGCTTCAACAAGGCTACGCTGGAGGTCCGGAACCTGAGTCAGGAGGTAGCTCTTTCAGCCCTGAAGCGTGGCTTCCGGAAGGGTAGACTCACCTTCTCCCTGGACAAACGCCTGCCGCGGAGCTTCCCAGAGCTGTTGTCCCGGGCGAACCAGTATGCGGACGCCGAGGAGGCGGCCGCCCACCGGAGCAAGGAGGCCGCCGAGATCCCACAAAAGCTTGGGAAGAAAAGGCGGAAAGAGGCACGCCAGAGGAGGAGCCCGACGCCCCAGCGTCGGCGCAGAAGCCCGACGCCGGCGAAGAACCACGGCGCCCCACGCCCTCGTTCTCCGCCCCGACGTTTCAACCGGTACACCCCTCTCCTGACTCCCCGAGCCCAGATCCTTATGGAGATCAAGGGGCGAGAGGACCTCCCGGCCCCGAGACAGATACGAAGGATCCCTGGAAAGAGGCCCTCCCGGGCGTACTGTGAGTACCACCGAGACCACGGTCACGACACAGAGGACTGCTTCCAGCTTCGGGACGAGATCGAGGCTCTTATCCGTCGGGGGCGTCTCGGTCGATATGTGAGCGACCGACGTCCCCCCGCAGACCCGCGTCCGGCCGACCCGGCTCCTCCGGAGCCTCGGGAGCAGAATCGACCCGTTGCGGGCGCGATCCACACTATCACTGGGGGCTGCTCTCGGCCCGTGAGGAACGCAGGGGGCTCGACGAAAGCGTCAGGGACGGCCGTCGTAAAGAGGCAGAAGGTCGGCAATGTAATCACCTTTTCTGATGAGGATGTAAAGGGGGTTCAGACTCCCCACGATGACGCCATGGTGATCTCCCTCACTATGGCAAACTATGATGTAAGGCGTGTTCTTGTGGATAGTGGAAGCTCAGCTGATATTTTGTTTTACGAGGCCTTCCAAAAGATGAGCTTGTCCAGACAGTTGTTGCACAAAATGTCCACCCCCCTCGTAGGATTCACCGGTGACGCTGTCCCGGCGGAAGGTGTCGTTGAGCTGCCTGTGACTGCGGGCGTCGCACCCGCAGAAGCCACGGTGCGACTCGGGTTCTTGGTCGTCCGTGTTCCCTCGGCCTACAACGCTATCCTCGGGTGACCCGGGCTGAACGCCCTTCGCGCGGTGGTCTCCACGTACCACTTGCTCATGCGGTTCCCCACGGCGGTCGGAATCGGAGAGGTCCGAGGTGACCAACCGACCGCACGGCAATGTTTTCTAGCAACCCTCAAAGGGAAGAAGCCCGTGGAAGCCCTAAGCGTCGAGTCCCTTGATGCCAGAGACGAGGTGGCCTTGCGGCAGGGGGAGCCGGCCGAGGGTGTGGTCGAAGTCCCCCTTGAGGAAGGCCGCCCCGACCGGGCGGTCCGGGTCGGCACCAATCTCGACCCGGGAGCTCGGGCCCAGTTGGTGGAATTCCTCCGAGCCAATGCCGACGTATTTGCCTGGTCAGCGGCTGATGTACCTGGGATCGACCCGGAGGTCATTTCTCACGCCCTCAACGTCGACCCGACCCACCGACCAATAAAGCAGAAGAAGAGACACTGTGCCCCGGATCGGATCCGGGTGGTCGACCAGGAGGTAGACAAGCTCTTGGAGGCAGGATTCATAAGGGAGGTAAGCTACCCCGAGTGGCTGGCAAATGTTGTACTTGTCCGGAAGGCGAGCGGGAAGTGGAGGATGTGCGTCGACTATACCGACCTGAACAAGGCGTGCCCTAAGGATAGCTTTCCGCTTCCGCGGATAGACCAACTGGTCGACGCGACTTCCGGATATCAGCTGCTGTCTTTCATGGACGCCTTCTCCGGTTACAACCAGATAATGATGGCCCCACAGGACGAGGAGAAAACTGCCTTTATAACAGACCGGGGGCTGTACTGCTACAAGGTAATGCCCTTCGATCTGAAGAATGCTGGCGCCACTTACCAGCGCCTCGTCAACAAAATCTTCAAAGAGCAAATCGGCCGGAACATGGAGGTGTACGTGGACGATATGCTGGTGAAGAGCCGCCATGCAGACCAGCACATCGCGGATTTGGAGGAGACTTTCACCACCTTGCAGAAGTTTCGCATGAAGCTGAACCCAGCGAAGTGCGCCTTCGGCGCTTCGGCCGGGAGGTTCCTCGGTTTCATTGTCAACCAGCGGGGTATCGAAGCCAACCCGGACAAAATCAAGGCCATCCAAGGTATGTCCCCTCCGACCAAAGTAAAGGAGGTTCAGGAGCTCGCTGGAAGGGTCGCCGCGCTTGGACGATTTGTGGCAAAATCGGCCGAACGCTGCCAACCATTCTTCAAGGTGTTAAAACGCCCGAAAGACTTCCTCTGGACGGCCGAATGTCAAGCAGCATTCGACCAGCTCAAGGAATACCTGGCGTCTCCTCCCCTACTGTCCAAGCCGCAAGAAGGGGAGATGCTCTACCTCTATCTGGCGGTCTTCCCAACCGCGGTCAGTGCGGTGCTGGTTCGGGAAGAGGCAAAGCTCCAGAAGCCTGTGTACTACATCAGCCGGGTCCTACGGGATGCCGAGACGCGGTACACGAAGGCTGAAAAGATCGCCTTCGCGCTGCTGACCGCGACCAGGAGGCTTCGCCCCTATTTCCAGGCTCATTCGGTCACCCTCTTAACCGATCAACCACTACGGCAGATCCTCAGCAACCCCGAGAATGCGGGACGACTGGTGAAGTGGGCAGTAGAACTCGGTGAGTTCGACATCCGCTACCAGCCTCGACCCGCCATCAAGGCCCAGGTGCTCGCGGACTTCCTCGCTGAGTGCACGGTGCAGGAGGCGGAACCTAGACCGCCGGAAACGCCCAGCCTCGACCTCCCGATCTGGACGCTTCACATCGATGGGTCGTCGAACCCCGAGGGTGGAGGGGCCGGGCTGGTCCTTACCAGTCCTGATGGAGTGATAGCCGAGTATGCCTTGAGGTTTGGATTTCCAGTGACCAACAACGAGGCGGAGTACGAGGCCCTAGTCACGGGACTCAAACTCACCAGGGAGCTCGGCATTCGGCGTTTGAAGGTCTTCACCGACTCCCAGCTGGTGGTCGGGCAGGTTCGTGGGGAGTTCGAGGCCCGGAGCCCGACCATGCAGAACTACGTCCGGAAGGTGCAAGCACTCATTCCCGACCTCGGCAGTGTCGACATCCAGCAGGTCCCCAGAAGCGAAAATGCCAGGGCCGACAGGTTGTCCCGCTTGGTGGGCACAGAGGCGCACAACTTGTCAAGGGCAATCTACCTGGAGACCCTGGATGCCCCGAGCATCGGCGAGGCTGGAGCGGTGATGGCGATTGATCCGGAGCCGTCTTGGATGGACCCGCTCGTCGCCTACCTCGCCGAAGGGATCCTCCCTGAAGACGAAGATCAAGCTCGGCGACTTGTCAAGAAGTCCGCCCACTACGTACTCTATGAAGGGAGGCTGTATCGGACCTCGTTCACCGCCCCCCTCTTAAGGTGCCTCCGCCCCTCGGAGGCGGCCTACGTCCTCGGCGAAGTCCATGAGGGCGTCTGCGGATCGCACTTGGGGGCTAGGTCCTTAGCGCACAAGATCATGAGGCAAGGCTATTATTGGCCTACCTTGTTGGAGGACTCGAAGGATCACGTACGGAAATGCGACGCCTGCCAGCGCCACGCCAACGTCCAGAGAGTCCCTTCTGTCCCCTTGGCACCAATCACCGCGCCCTGGCCCTTCGCACAGTGGGGAATGGATATCCTCGGACCATTCCCCGTCGCTTCAGCCCAGCGGAAATTTTTGATTGTTGCAATCGACTACTTCACCAAGTGGGTGAAAGCAGAGCCGCTGGCCACTATCACGGAGGCGCAAGTCCGGAAGTTCGTGAAGAAAAACATCATTGTCCGATTTGGGGTACATCGGGTCCTCATCTCGGATAATGGTCGACAGTTCGACAACAAGCATTTCCGTGACTTCTGCGAGGAGTTCGGGATCGAGCATCGGTTCACATCTGTGTCGCATCCCCAAACCAACGGTGAGACCGAGGTCACAAATCGGACAATCCTCCAAAGAATTAAGGCGCGAATCGGTCGGACGGGGCAAGCTTGGGTCGAAGAACTCGAGAATGTCCTTTGGGCGTATCGGACCACGCATCGGACCCCTACCGGGGAGACGCCTTTCAGCCTAACCTATGGCACGGAAGCGGTTGTTCCCGTGGAGCTCGGACTCCCCTCGCCCCGGGTGGCCGCGCACCGACCCGAGGCCAATTCGGAGCAACTCCGAGGGAACCTGGACCTCTTGGAAGAAGCAAGAGAAATGGCACAGGTTCGGATGGCGATGTATCAGCGGAGGGTGGCCCGATATTATAACTCCAAGGTCCGACCAAAACTTTTCAGAATCGGAGATCTGGTGCTAAGGCGAGCCAAAGCATCTCAACCCGCGGAAGGTGGGAAGCTGGCGCCAAATTGGGAAGGCCCGTATAGGGTTCGCTGGGTAAACCGACCTGGCTCCTACCAGTTGGAGGCCCTAGATGGTCGAGAAATTCCGAGAAGCTGGAATTCCGCTAACCTGCGGGTGTATCACCAGTAGAACGACAAAGCCAGGAAGACAGTTCGAAAAATGTACAATTCTTTTCATTTCAATAATTCCTGGTTACAACGGTGTGTTCGTGTGATTACAAAGAATTCCCAGAGGGGAATTGGGGAATAAAGAAAACAAGGAAGAGGTGGAGACTCCGTGGAGCCGAAGATCTGGGATCCCGAACCCTCCATCCGAAGCAGCTGCAATCCCACCGGGCGTGGGTGCTTCTCCCCGGAGGCGCCATCAACGCCTCACGCAAAAGACAAAGAGCCGGCGCGGACGAAGAAGAAGTGGACGAAGGGGGAGTTCCCGCTACCTCCAGAGGAACGCCACCTCCAAGGAATATTCCGGTCCTCCCCAGGAGAAGGGGAGGGAAGGAATACAAGGAAGAAGAGCGCGAGGAGGCGCGATCCCGGATGAAGCGTCTGGCGCAGAGCTCAATCGGGAGGCGGGGCTGAAAGGAGGGGGGATGTGATCCCGGATGAAACGCCTAGAGCGGAGTTCCGCCGGGGAGAACCTCCTTGTTGATCCCAGATGAAACGGCTAGTTGGCGGAAGTCGCGAGGGGCGCGCCTCCCGTTCCTCCGGCGGGGGTTTCCCAGCCACACGCCGGAGAGAAGGTCCACGATCCATGGCAACCTGAATAGCTCCGACTTGGCAGGCTCCACCGCGCCTGCACTTATATTTATAGCCAAACTGTGGCCCCCCGGTCGTTCCGATGCGGGTGGCTCCAATAAAGGCGGGCGCACCGAATCCGGAGCCGTTCCAGCTCTCGAGGCGTATCCTCCCACGATCTCCTAAGCATCGTTCTCCTTAATTGCATTCCTCATGCAGGACACTCCGGGCGGTGTGTATCCCACGGCCCACGTATCTCCGCTCGCGCCCAGGCCGCATCCGCCTCGAAGAACGCGCGTATCGCGGCCGCTTAACTGACACTCCTTGCAAGCAGCAACTGGCGATCCGATTTCCCAGGTAACGCCTCAATTAGCATTTAATACCCTTCTGGTGTTCCCCAGGCGACGCTTGGAGAAGAGGAGAAACACGATCGTAGCTGGCCACGGAGAAATCCCGTCGAGCGGCAAGCGACAGGCGCGTGGCCAACGAGCGGAATTTCTCGAGGCTCGGCCCTCGGATGCCAGGCTAACCCGATGATCATCCCGGGAGCAGACTAGCCTGAAGCCCCGACCGGTCGCCTCGGCTTGCGCCAGCCTTGGTCGACCAACGAGCGGAATTTCCCGAGGCTCGGCCCTCGGATGCCAGGCTAACCCGATGATCATCCCGGGAGCAGACTAGCCTGAAGCCCCGACCGGTCGCCTCGGCTTGCGCCAGCCTTGGCCGACCAACGAGCGGAATTCTCCGAGGCTCGGCCCTCGGATGCCAGGCTAACCCGATGATCATCCCGGGAGCAGACTAGCCTGAAGCCCCGACCGGTCGCCTCGGCTTGCGCCAGCCTTGGCCGACCAACGAGCGGAATTTCCCGAGGCTCGGCCCTCGGATGCCAGGCTAACCCGATGATCATCCGGGAGCAGACTAGCCTGAAGCCCCGACCGGTCGCCTCGGCTTGCGCCAGCCTTGGCCGACCAACGAGCGGAATTTTCCGAGGCTCGGCCCTCGGATGCCAGGCTAACCCGATGATCATCCCGGGAGCAGACTAGCCTGAAGCCCCGACCGGTCGCCTCGGCTTGCGCCAGCCTTGGCCGACCAACGAGCGGAATTTTCCGAGGCTCGGCCCTCGGATGCCAGGCTAACCCGATGATCATCCCGGGAGCAGACTAGCCTGAAGCCCCGACCGGTCGCCTCGGCTTGCGCCAGCCTTGGCCAACCAACGAGCGGAATTCCCCAAGGCTCAGTCCTCGGATGCCTGGCCTAGCGCCGGAAGAATTTCCTGAGGCCTAACCCTCGGATGCCGGGCCTAGCGCCGGAAGGATTTCCTGAGGCCTAATCCTCGGATGCCTGGCCTAGCGCCGGAAGAATTTCCTGAGGCCTAACCCTCGAATGCCTGGCCTAGCGCCGGAAGGATTTCTGAGGCCTAACCCTTGGATGCCTGGCCTAGCGCCGGAAGAATTTCCTGAGGCCTAACCCTCGGATGCCTGGCCTAGTGCCGGAAGAATTTCCTGAGGCCTAACCCTCGGATGCCTGGCCTAGCGCCGGAAGAATTTCCTGAGGCCTAACCCTCGGATGCCTGGCCTAGCGCCGGAAGAATTTCCTGAGGCCTAACCCTCGGATGCCTGGCCTAGCGCCGGATGAATTTCCTGAGGCCTAACCCTCGGATGCCTGGCCTAGCGCCGGATGAATTTCCTGAGGCCTAACCCTCGGATGCCTGGCCTAGCGCCGGAGGAACTTCAAGAGTCAGGAGTCGGCGAGGCGCTACCGAGAGTTAAAAAGAGGAAGGATGAAAGTGAAATGAGGAAACACTCTGTTTGCATTAACTTCGTTGCACCAGGGCGAGACCCAGACAACATGGCAAAACGCCAACATACAAAGAAAGAACAAAGAAAAATACAGAGGGTCAGCTTGGAGGAACCCTTGGGTCGGGAACGGCGAGCACACCGCAAGGGGTAGGGAGACAGTTGGAGAATCAGCAGGCTATGGCATCGAAGGGGAGTCGAGGAGGGAGACCCCACTCAGGTCAATTTCGGGGTATCTAGCGGACACCCTCGCCAGGCCTTCATCGAAGCCTAAGACAAAGGAGTCGGACCCCGCGTCCGACATGTCACGGATGAACTCGGCGGACTGACGATAGGCCTGTACCGCCTGACGCCCGATTTCCGCGCTCTTCTCGCCAGCGCCGCCTCCGCTCGCTCCGTAATCTGAGCTTTCGGCTCCATGACCTTCGCCACAATCCGGTCGTCCGCCTTCGGAGGAGACCTCAGCAGATCGGCCCGAGCCTCCATGCTGCTTCGCCTCGCAGCAACGCGAGCAGCCTCAGCCTCCTCCAGGCGCGAATGAAGCTCCTGGTTGCTCGCGCGGGACTCCTCCAAGGCCGATTCCAATTTCGGCCAGCTTGGCTTCAAGAGATCGGGCTCGGTTGGCGGGCGTTGTCGGCTGACTGCTGGGCCTTCTCCCACCTCATCCCGGAAGTCGACAGCCTTCCGGGACTGCTCTTCGGCCCGCTCCTCCGCTTCCTGATCTCGCCTCGAGACCCGAGGCAACCTTGAGTTGCTCCTGAGTCTCCAACAGTTGGCCTCTCGAGGGCGGCGAAGCCGAGTACCCGCTCTTCGGCCACCTGGAGCCTCGTCTCGAGGTCCCTGGTCATCCTCCCTGCCGCAGCCTGGCCTCCCTCCTCTACCAGCTTTCAGTCGGCTCTCGGCCCTCGCCAG